>NW_019396392.1:77546-127775 GCF_000591075.1 Eurytemora carolleeae
AGCTGATATGAATATTAAACTGTATTTGAAATACTTATTATTTAACTTTTATGAGGTATCAAACTATTATTATTTATTAACTTTCATCAATTTTTAAACATTAAAGAATGAACTTCTAAATCAGCAATTGCTTAAACTTTACTTAATTCTTGTTATTTCTTTAAGTGATCTTGAAGGTCATTTTTCGTAATTTTCTCGTCTACAAAAATCCTTAAGTCATAAAAAAGAAACTAGAAATTAAGACTCAATTTTTGATGGTAAAATAAAACAAAAATTAGTTTAATAATTTTTGCTTTAAAAAAGGGTCAAATGTAACGTTGTGAATCGGCCGGTGAAGGAAAGAATCAAGACAACAGTTCCTTTGAGTGATAAAGTCCTTTATTTTTTCAATATAAACATATTGACGAGGAAATAAAAACCCCTAAAACCCTAATTTAAATACAAGGAAACAATGAATAAGAAAGCTCTGCTAAACATTTACTTCTAGTTTCATGCATAATCAACAAGCTTGGCTTCTACATAGTCTTAGATTTTCATTTAGATAAACGTTTGTGTTTAGGACAATAAGTATTATCAAACAGGGGTGAAGGCAGGTACTGCTAATTACAAGGGGGAGGTCTGTGTTTAGGACAATAAGTATTATCAAACAGGGGTGTAGGCAGGTACTGCTAATTACAAGGGGGAGGTCTGTGTTTAGGACAATAAGTATTATCAAACAGGGGTGTAGGCAGGTACTNCTATGCTTTACTTCTTCAAGTCTTAGCTTTTCTTAAAGATAAACATTTGTGTTTGGGACAATAAGTATTACCAAACAGTGGAGAGGAAGGTACTGCTTACTACAAGGGACGGGGCCGAGGGGGGGGTGTGTGTGTGTGTAATAAGTATCAAGTGAGGGTGTAATAAGTGTAAATTAGGGGTGTAGGCAGGTACTGCTTGTTACAAGGGCTATTAGTTGTGAGAATTATTAGGTAAAAAGGAAAGTTAGAATTATTAAAATGTAATTTCTCTTATTTTTCCCCGAGTATTAATATTCATAAGCCATTTTGAAAAGATTAAAACCACCATGAAAAACATATTATACTAAGCATAATTTTCCACATAGTTTATCCTTAAAAATGTATTTTATATATATGGTATTTTGTTGTTGTAAATATTGTAAATTCTTTGATTTTTCCCCCCGGCCCCTGAATTTAAAAGGAAGAATTTATTCATGAAGTTTGTATTTGATAATCTCTACCCTACCCCTGCAGTGCAGTTATTTACTCGAGCTCTGTATAGTTGTGTTTATCAGAACAAAAATACCAAGTTTTGATGAGAATTTGATTTAATTATAAAACTTGCATATTCCTTATGGAACCCCCCCCCCCTTGTATTGCCCTTCATAATCAAGAATTAGCTATTGAATGAACAAAATTGCCAAACAAGTAACTGCAGATTTTACATGTTTTATACTTAAATTGTCGTTTTGCTTTATTTAGTAAATCAGACAAACTCAAATAAATGGATGGACACTTAAAAATAACGGTAACAGTCCCTTTAACCCCACGACACTTTGTTGATAAATAAAGTTGCATGATATTAAACCTAATGCAGATTATTGTGCTCAAACTTAATAAACTCCCGGCACAATAGAAACAAAGCTTTCAAACTTGTCAAAATGAAGTTGTAAAAAGCATTAAAGGGTCATTGGACGTAATTTAAAGTGACCCTCTAGGATTGCCCTATTCACATCCGTACCCTTCAAAGGTTTGTCTGATCTGGGATGCATGAGATTTCCATAATATTCTCTCTGAAAATTGATTATTTTCAAGTGTGCGTTTCTTTACAGAAAATGAAATTGAAATTATGTCTACAGTTCCTTTAAGTAAGCATCAAATGTTAGCTGGTTTTAAATAAACCAGCCAACCTAAAAAGTCAAGTGCTTAGGATCCATTTAATTTTGATCCGGATCCGGATTTACGGAATTTTTTAACAGAAGGACCAATCTCAATAAAGCTGAATTGTCAAATTATTTTTCTTCTTTTTTTTTGCTTATTTTTATGCTAAAACTTGAAACATTCAGAGAAATTTTTATATTCTTTTTTTCAACAGCTCAGATTTGGGTTCTGAGAATAAAAAAGTTTTTTTTTGCAGTTTTTGGTTGTTTTTTCCTCCTTGGATTCGGATCCCTGGATCTATATATTTTTGAGGATCCGGATTCGGATCCAGGAAACCAAAATCGTGCAGATCCAACGGATCTGGATCATTAGCATTGCAAAAAAAACATTTTTTACTTGTTGATATAAATAAGATTTAAAATTCGGTGATGTGTAATGAATATTGGGTTAACATGATATTCTGTAAACCTGCACTACGTTGTACATAATTAAATATCTATGTTTGTAAACTTTTACGTAAAACCCATTATTCATGGAAACTGCGTTTCAATCGAATACAAAGCATGATTAATCATGTGATATAGATGACGACTTAGGAATTGTAATTACGTCTATTAACTTTAACTTGTAACATATAAACCTCAAATACATTAGTTGATACAGAAACTCCGCTTTGATTACAGTGTTGAGAGTAATTATGGTTTTCGTTGAAACATACAAATTGAGATCGTGTATGACACATTGATCAATAGATCGCTATTGTCCGGTTGACATAGCAAACGAGATCGTGCACAGTGGAAGTGTCGTTGATAGTTCATTCCATTGTAGCCGTGTGAATAATGTCCTGTTTGAGACATTGATCAATAGATCACTATTGTCCAGTTGGCATAGCAAACAAGATCGGGCCCAGTGGTAGTGGCGTCGATAGTTCACGGGATTGTAGCCGTGTGGGTCATGTCCTGTTTAAAGACATTGATCAATAGATTTCTATTGTCTGGTTGACATAGCAAACGATATCGTGTGCAGTGGTAGTGGCGTTGATAGTTCATTGGATATCGATAGCTAACAAGATTGTATCCGTGTTTAAACTGAACTCTACCTGGATAGATACTGATTGGAAAAATGTTATGGAGTAGGCGTTTACTACAGATGTTAGTTCAACATTTTGTTGAAAATATATCTCGGTCTGGGTTGACCCTCGTCAGTTCTTGAGATTGTTTCTGTCATGAAAATTAATAAATAAGAACAGTCCCAACCAGTCTAAATTTCAGTTATGTTTTTGTTAATTTTACAATTTCCTTTATTTTACATATTTGTCACTATTTAAAAAATCTTATTCCTTGATAAAGATTTGTCCTCCTCATTTTATCTCAAACAGCTAAGTGAGATGAAAGATTTTGCTTGTATGGACAGATATTTAGCTGGGCTAATTGGTGTAAATAAGAACATGTCGGTTTAATACAACACATTGTGTCTGTTTAATGAGAATTTTGAAAAGAAATGTTCTGTGTAGTGGCCGAAACTTTAATGGTTCATTTTCAGCCACAAGTCTCGAAGTGTAAAAAGAAATTAAACTTGTCAAATTCAGCTCAAACTTTGGAAATAAACCTTTTTAGTAGTTGTCATGAAATCGTCATTTTTCTAAGAAACCAAACCTATGCACACATTATTAAAACCAAAGGAGTATGCGTAGTTGGGAGGCAAAGAGTTAAATGAGTTGCTATTTAAGCGATCCAAAGAACATCTATTTCAGCCTAATAGTGTACTTTAATGTTTAAAATTTTGTTTAAATTTTGTCATTGTAAGTGTTAAAATAAGTAAATAGGATAAAAACGCGTTTTTTGTAAAATACCATTTTTAAAAATCCGGTGGTAGCACAATTAAATAGCACAGTACAATACAGTCATATACAATACATTGCAGTCATGTACAGTACATTTCAGCACATTTTTGTGAATTCTTCTTAAGAACTTTTTAATCTTCATTTCAAAATCAGTAATCATAGTAAGTAATTTTAATGATAATCTTATTCTATCATTATTATTAGTTTGCCATTATTATTTTATTATTGTCCAGGGAGTTTATCGGGGATTAACCAGTCAAGCTCAGCTCCATCTTCTTCAACAACAGTTCCTGGCTCAACAGCATCTAGCAGCAGGACAAATAGGTAACAAGACAGGACAAATAGGTAACAAAATAGGACAAATAGGAGGAAAAATAGGTAACAAAACGGGATAAATAGGTAACTAGACGGGACAAATAGGTAACTAGACGGGACAAATAGGTAACAAGACGGGACAAATAGGTAACAGGACAAGACAAGTAGGTAACCGGACAGGACAAACAGGTACGAAATAGGACAACTAGGTAACAAGACAGGACAAATAGGTAACAAGACGGGACAAATAGGTAACAAGACTGGACAAATAGGTAACAAGACGGGACAAATAGGTAACAAGACGGGACAAATAGGTAACAAGACGGGACAAATAGGTAACAAGACGGGACAAATAGGTAACAAGACCGGACAAATAGGTAACAAGACCGGACAAATAGGTAACAAGACAGGACAAGTAGGTTGGTTTTAAAACAGGACAAATAGGTTTTAAGACAGGGCTAATAGGTAACAAGACAGGACAAATAGGTAACGAGACGGGACAAATAGGTAACAAGACAGGACAAGTAGGTAACTAGACAGGACAAGTAGGTAACTAGACAGGACAAATAGGTAACGAGACAGGATAAATAAGTAACGCGACAGGACAAATAGGTAACAAGACGGGACAAATAGGTAACGAGACAGGACAAATAGGTGACGAGACAGGAAAAATAGGTAACGGGACAGGACAATTAGGTAACGAGACGGGACAAATAAGTAACAAGACAGGACAAATAGGAAACGAGACAGGACAAATAGGTAACGAGACAGGACAAATAGGTAACAAGACAGGACAAATAAGTAACAAGCAGGGGAAAGAACTTTATTGATTCCTTAAACCAAGTTGCACGCTTAATATAACAAATAAATTTTAATAAAACGAGTTTATAACAGTTTAAACTGTTATGCAGCATGGAAAACTTAATTTTCATGAAATTCAAGGCTTAATCTACACATAAAATCAGGGATGTAGAATGTAGATTCTGTTATAAAGTAAGTTGATTTTTCTTCCATGTTTGTGAGCATACGTTTGCAACCCGAAGGGGTGCAAATAAAAAATAAAAAATGGAACCAACATTACTATGGTTCGAAGTAACAAAAGTGTAAAACTCCTCGTTACAGGAAAATAATCCATTTAAAGAAATATATTACACTAGCCTTAGAGGGCGCTTCGCGCCCATCTTCTATATTAATTGTGAACATGTTCTCTTTGTGTACATCGTAAAACAAAACAAAAATAATTCGCGGATTTTCACAAAAAATTCGTGGATTTTCAAAATTTTCAAAAATTTAATGAAGATCGAATTTTGATGGAGACAAATATTTGAAATTTTGATCATTCATAAACCTTCCCTGGGGTCCTTAGATGTCCCACAAAAAATTTGGGCCCGATCGGTTCAGCCGTTTTGACGTTTATTGGATACAAACAAACAAACAGACAAACAAACAGACAAGCCAAATTTATATATAGAAGCCACTTTCTCTGAAATGCGATTTTTCTACTTTTTTAACCTAGGGAACTTTTAGAGAAGAGAATTCATCATTAACCTTTAGTTTCAACTTTTTTTTATTTTCCGGACACTTTTAGGAAGACAATTTAAGTTGAATTACCTTCCCCATTCTGTCTTTCCAGGAACGTTTGGGGGATGACTGATGAGAATTCAATCTAAAATTCAGTTTTCTTCCCTTCTTCCGACTTTCTTGGATAACAATTTGTCTCCTTTGACACTTTTTCACTTGACTTTTTTAATATTTCTCCCGGTTTGGTCAAATTTTGATTTCTTCCCCTCTCCCTGAGGGGGTAGGGGGTAAGAATAAACACCCCTGATTGAATTTGAGTTGTTTTGTTTTTTGAATTTATGGTCTGAACAGGCCTGGCTCAATTATGATATATTTTCTTCTTTTTTAAGATTTCAAGTTTTGTAGTTTTCGATTGTATGGCGATAATTAAAAATAAAGGCTAAATGATTGCAAAATTAACTAAAATTTTCCTTTTAATATCTGACAAATTTATGTTTTGAAAAATGAAATTAACTTTTATTCATATAAATTTGCATATTAGGATTTGTATGTATTAAATAATGATATTGGACTGGAAATCTATTTAATATTTATTCAGATAAAATAATCAGCTTTGATCAAATTCTATGTATTTCAGTGCATTTCTATGAAATTTTTGTAAATATATCTTATATATTTTCTATTATATTTTGACGACCCCCATAAAAAGGGCTGTTGACGTATTTTCAAGTTTAATATTGAATTGATTTATATCTACACCCCTTAAACATTCCTTCCAGCTAAACTTATTACGCTATATTCATGCTTTTTTAGCTTGCGGATTTAATATAGAAACTGTCAATATTCCACTCATTGTGTTAATTTAATTGTTAAAAGGTACCCTTGTTATTTAAATTAAAAGGTACCTTGTTATTTAAATTAAAAGGTACCCTTGTTATTTAAATTAAAAGGTACCCTTGTTATTTATATTTAAAGGTACTCTTGTTATTTAAATTAAAATGTACCTTTTTTATTTAAATTAAAAAGTACCTTTGTTATTTAAATTAAAAGGTACCTTTGTTATTTAAATTAAAAAGTTCCTTTGTTATTTAAATTTAAAGGTATCTGATCTGTAACATAAAATTACCTAAAATTAGATACCCGTCTGTAGTCCTAGTAAAGTTGGCACATTTTTACTTTTACTACCTTTTTCTTTATTTTTCGTAATTCTTTTGAATTTTTAAATTCTCAGGTTTATTTGTTTTTCTCCAGTTTCCTGGTTGTGTAAACAAAGATTTAAAAGAGATTAACTTGTAAAATTGCAGAGCTTGATATTTTGGTTTTCAGTAGACTAAGGATACAAGGATAAATAATAGAATATCCCCTCCACATTCCACATTCATGTATTTGGTATTTTTCTGAACTTAAATATTTAATATTTTGTTCTCTTCTACCTGGAATACTAAACAAAATTGAAGAATTTCCTAGTTTTATTGGTAAATTTGTCTTAAATATTCTAATCCCTATCTCTTTGCAACCCAATGTCGTAGCCCTTAAATATTTTAAACTTAGATAAACTCGTTTGCGAGATAGAAAATGTTAATGATAAATGTTGAAATTCTTAAGTTTTAAGAGCTATAAACCTCTCCTGGGGACATGGGTTTTTAATTTGAAAGTAGTTAAAACCTTCCAAAATTCACACTAATTCATAATAATAAGCCTTTCAAGCAATAGATGAATGATAATAATAATGTTGTGATAATAGGCTATAATCATATTTAAATACTCTTTAAATACAAATATATATTTTCTCTTCTATAAGGGGATAAATCGGTAGATGTTGCTCAGGAAGGAAAACCACTGTTTGATTTGTCTGGAAACATCTTGATGTCTAGAGTGGTTGATTAGTTTGATTAATTTACTTTTTTTAAATAACTCAATATTCGAACAAGATTTATTTTATTACGATCATTGGTTTAAGCCTTAGGAAATAAAATGTGTCAGTTTTAGTCCTGTAAATACAGTTGAAAGTAGACCTTATTTCCAGAAGAGTTTATCATTATAAGAAGGAAGAAAATGCTATAATTAGAAGAAGCAAAATTAAAAACCCAATAAAGCCCCAAAAGCCCAATCACACGTGGGTTTTTGGGGTGGTTTTACATGTCTACCCTGACCCCCCAAAATGTGTGTCAGTTTATTTTACACACAAAAAAAATATTTTTTTTACCATTGTGTTATGTTTCGCGAAAAAAGATGTTAAACTATGCCGACATTTCCACGATTTTGCGAATGACCTGCACAAATTTGATATACTTGCTAAAAGATTGTGCAAAAATATTACTTTCCTTGCAAATAATATATCTTTGAAGTTGGTTAAATTTAGCTTATAAAGACGAAAGGAAAACTGAACATTAAAATAATTAAGTATAATATAATTTAAAACGGCAATTTTTTTGTGCGATGAACGTTTTAAATCGTAATATACCCAAGAGCAAATTTTTTTATTTAAAATCCTTATAAAATATTGGTGAAAATAGATTTTCCAATTTCATCATATACTTCCCACATCAGTCACTCATCTTATTTAAATATTGACATCTTGTTTTTCTCCTATCATACCTTCTCCAGGGATCCTCGCCTCAAACATATAATTCAGGGAGCTTCTCTCCCTATCATTTTAATTTCAGGGAGCTTCTCTCCCTATCATTTTAATTTCAGGGAGCTTCTTCTCTCCCAACAATTATAATTTCAGGCAGCTTCTCTCTACCATTTTAATTTCAGGGAGCTTCTCTCCCAACCATTTTAATTTCAGGGAGCTTCTATCCCAACAATTATAATTTGAGGGAGCTTCTCTCTACCATTTTAATTTCATGGAGCTTCTCTCCCAACCATTTTAATTTCAGGGAGATTCTCTCCCAACCATTTTAATTTCAGGGAGCTTCTCTCCCTACCATTTAAAGTTCAGGGAGCATCTTTCCCAACAATTATAATTTCAGGAAGCTTCTCTCCCTACTATTTTAAGTTCAGGGAGCATCTCTCCCTACCATTTTAAGTTCAGGGAGCATCTCTCCCAACAATTATAATTTCAGGAAGCTTCTCTCCCTACCTTTTTAAGTTCAGGAAGCTTCTCTCCTTACCATTTTAAGGGAGCTTCTCTCCCTACCATTTTAATTTGAGGGAGCTTCTCTCCCTACCATTTTAATTTTGAGGGAGCTTCTCTCCCTATCATTTTAATTTCAGGGAGCTTCTCTCCCTATCATTTTTATTTGAGGGAGCTTCTCTCCCAACAATTATAATTTGAGGGAGCTTCTCTCCCAACCATTATAATTTTAGGAAGGTAGAAAGGAAGGAAATATATATGAATTACATATATATTATATTAGGATCCTGAGAATTGCATAGTTTAAACATATTTATACTCTTGATTTAAGATTTGGGAATTTGATTAGTCCTCAATCTAATGATCATTAAAGCATTGTGGAAAAAAACTTCAATTAAATTCAGAATTCCATCCTTCAAAATATGTAAAACTATTATTGAACTGCAACACACAGATTTTTAATGTATATTGTACACTGTACACTGTACAGTATTGAATAAAGAATAAGAATGTTTTCTTAGATTTTCCGGGTTTAAAGTAAACCTGTCTCTTCTCTTATTTTTCCCCCTTTTCTTTAACTGTTTAAACGTACTTTTTGACCAAAAATATTTATTTTTATTTCAACACTATCAATTGTAAAACATGAAAATTTAAACTATTCCAGTTTTTTTTTTGGCAGTATGGAATAAAATTTCGAATATTATGATTTAATTTAATCCGCTACCAGCGGCCCAGCACCCATCAGAAATCCGTTTTGCCATATTTGTTTGAAAACGAGTGTGCCCGGTAGTTAGTTAGTATACTACAGTTTAAAGCCAGTAAGTATACTACAGTTTATAGCCAGTAGAAAGGACTTTAAAACATATTAAAGGATAAACAAAATCTGCGTAAGACAGATAACCTAAGAGTGAGCTAGAGATTGGTGTGCACTAAGAAGTGGCACGAAGCGCTTGAAATTATGAAAAAAATATGTTTTAGGTGGATTTCCTGGGAACAGTCCTTATCTGATAAACCCAGGGGTACAACAAGATCCCTATCTCCTCAATCTAGGTAGACATTTTTATTCTTTTTTTAGTTTTCGTTTTTCATATTTTTTAATGATCTTTAAGGGACTGTTAGGGTAATTTTAGCTGACCCTTTCAACCCAAAATGGCAGTGCACAATTCACTACGTTACATTTTGAAACCTTATTTTAATAAATAAAAAAGTCGTAAGTTTCTATCGTTCTCTAGACTCTAGATAACGTTTTTAACTCTGATAATTTCTCCAATGCTTCTTTNTGAAAAAATTTCTTGTAAGCAAGAAATGCACTTGTGAACAGAAATCACACATAAAAATAAGTTTTACAAACATGGATATCTTATTAATGCTTTTAAAGGGCATCGAGTTATACATCGGAAGTTGCAATCTTTGCATGGAGGGTTAATTGACGTTGTAAATCGAGGAATGCTCTTGTGCATGAAGGATCACTTGAAAGTACGCTCACAGTCCCTTTAAGTAATATTTTTAAATTTAAGCTTAAATTTGTTTGATTAGATTTTTCGGTTTGGAATTTAAATCTTTCCTTTTTTGATTCAATTTTTCTTCAGTTTTTACTTTTAAAATATATTTTCAGACTTTTTCTGTATTGGGACTGTAAAGGAAAAATAAAAAGGGGGTATAGGCTGAAAGCCAATCACTTAAGCTTTTGAGAGTGTAGTATACTGGTCACGTGATACAGACAGAGACACGTGACCACTATGCCGCACTACGATCGGCGGGAGTTCTTGTGACGTAAATTATATATTTTAAAAATAAAGATAAAAAATATAAAATAATAAGTGGAGAAAGTTTAATTTGGTTTCTCTGGGATGTATTCGTTTTCAGATTGGTTGCATATTTGCTGAATATGATCTGTTTAAACCTACTATTTCTATACAAAATTGTGTATATGTGAATTTTCATATAAATTAGACAGTTTTATATCAATTTCTCGAGACAGGAACATCAGATATAACTTTCATGGGTCACGATCAAGAGCTTAAGTAATTGGCTTTCAGTCTATTTTTGTTTTACTGAATGTGTCGCCTTATTTAATCAAATTCAATGGTCTCCGTATTAGTTTTAAAAAAAGGTTTATTTTTTTAAGTCTTCATCAAAACCAGACATCTTGTTTTTAAAATGTAATAATAATCCCTTCCTAAATGATATTAAATAAACCCCCTTATTATTCTGTTAGTTAAGTTGAAAATAACATTTTACAAGTTAAATAAACTATATAATGAGTTAGACTTAACTGCAATAACTTACAAAACTTTAAATTCCATACAGAACCCTTTAAACCTAGAACCCTTTAAATATAGAACCCTTTAAATATAGAACCCTTTGAATATAGATTCCTTTAAATACAGAACCCTTTAAATATAGAACCCTTTAAATATAGAACCCTTTAAATATAGAGCTCTTTAAATATAGAACTCTTCAAATATAGAACCCTTCAAATATAGAACCCTTTCAATATAGAACCCTTTAAATACAGAACCCTTTATATATAGAACCCTTTAAATATAGAACCCTTTAAATACAGAACCCTTTAAATACAGAACCCTTTCAATACAGAACCCTTTAAATACAGAACCCTTTCAATACAGAACCTTTAAATACAGAACCCTTTCAATACAGAACCTTTAAATACAGTTTTATTGCAAATTCATTCATTTCATTTCTGATTTAGTTAAGTCACTTCTGGATTGGGTTAAAGGGCGTCCCTAAAAGTTTAATTTGATTGATTTGCTTAGGCCAAAATGGTTTGCCCATGCTACCTATGTCCTACTATGCTGGAGTCCCCTGGTACCCCCCTCCAGGGGGGCTTATCCCCAACGGTACCCCCACCACACCGGGGCCACCTCAGAACGGAAGCTCAAGAAGCAGCAGTGGACGCCCAGGCAGTCCTGCATCACAGGTACGCAGCTTCTGGTGGGCAGAGTTTTGAGGACCGTTTTTTAATATAACAATGTTTGAGATTTTTTCTATTAGAATATCTGAGATGTAAATCTTATTTCAAAATTGCACGCAAGATCATAGATATTAACGAATTTACTGAACGGTTGGAAAAATCGTTTTTCGTTTAGAGAAATTATTTTGGTCATTATCTTTGATCCGTAAAAAATAGCCTATTGGTATTATTCAAAGCAAACTTATCGAGTATACGATTTCGTGATGTTATTAATAACTTTTCTTTTTTATATAATTTGTAACGTAAAAAAAACTCCCGAGCACTGCAGTTTTTTGGGTACCGTTGTGAATCGGGAGTTGCCATTTTTTGCATGGAGGGTCATTTAAAATTATGCATTAATTTTTCAAATATTGATAAATATTAATGTTGTTTAGAATGGCGGTGGAACACCTGGACCTCAGGATTCTCTCACCTCTCCTGCACCTTATCAGGTAATTATTTTTTACGGTTTTTTTTGTTCTTTTTTGGTCAAAATGGTTGGAATTGGATGAATGGGATTAACTTGATTAATTAGATGAAATAGATCTCATGCATTAAATGGATTAAGTGGATGAAATGGCCAAAATAAGTAAATTTTATGAATTTGATATTTTGGTGAAATGATTGAAATGGATGAAATGGATGAAATTGGTGAAATGGGTGAAATTGATGAATCAAATGAATTTAATAAAATGGATTAATATGATAAAATGGAGGAAATTGATTTGATTGATTAAATTGTAAGTTCATATAATTGATTGTTTTACGTTGATCTATTTGACTGATCCTAACACATCAATCAGATTGGATTGGATTGATCAACTGATAACCTTGATTATATGTTTAGATGATTCCATTTTATGATACCAATGGAGGGATACGGCTTGGGCCAGGCGGAGGTAACGTTTATAGATTCTTTTTCCGGTTTTTCACTTTTACTTAGCTTAGCCTGTCTGTCTGTCTGTTTGTATCCAAAAAAAAACGTCAAAACGGCTGAACTGATCGGACACAAATTTTTCGAGGGACTCATGTGACCCCAGGGAAGATTTATGAATGATAAAAATTTTTAAAAATTTCAGTTTTTAAGTTTTTTATTTTTGTAAAATTTTGAATATGCGCGCAAAAATATTTTGAAATCCGCGAACTTTTTTTCCTACTTTTTCAAAGAGAAGATGCTCACAGACAAAGCCACCATTAAAAAATGAAATAGAAGATTGGCGCAAAGCCCCCTAAAAGCCTTGTTTACTTAAAAGGACTAAAAGCGTTATTTCAAGTGTCCCTTTATGCAATGATGGCAATGCCTGATTTACGAGGATACCCTTGAAATCTTAATCTGATCAGAAATGTTGAAGATAGCGTCGTTTTCTGACTTGAAAAAAATAATGTTTTGAAAAAATTTCTTGTAAGCAAGAAATGCACTTGTGAACAGAAATCACACATAAAAATAAGTTTTACAAACATGGATATCTTATTAATGCTTTTAAAAGGGCATCGAGTTATACATCGGAAGTTGCAATCTTTGCATGGAGGGTTAATTAAAATTACGCTTACATTCCCTTTAATTATTAGCTTAAGATTGAAAAAGTGAATATTTGCTTTTATGAATTTATTTTAAAAATTACCTGTAGAGAAATGCTTAAGTTTGGTAAATTAGTTAATAAATGTAGAGATTAATTTGTTTGTTTAATTGATTGATTTTGTTAATTTGAATTTATTGCTTTATTGATTGATTATTGATTTTAACAGTTAATTTAATAATTTATTCATTGATTTATCAAAGCTGGGAAGTCTTGTACTGTGGATATCAAGATCATAGGTAGCTTTGATCAGGGGAGGAATAACTGAAATCAAGAGATCAAGCATTAATCCTCAAATAAAGGTGCCCACAGTGGATATTGAGATCAAGTAATCGGAATTATAAGTATCCAGCACAAAAGTTCCCAGCTCAGTTATTTTTCAATTGATTAATTAGTTGGTTGATGATTGAGTTATTCAGTTGGTTGATTGATTGATTGATTGATATATCCAGGTGTTCCTCCTGTAAGGCTTGTGAACCCTGTGCTACCCAGCTTGAACAATACCTACTCCAACATGAACATGTCTCCCATATCCTCGATGGCCAACTCAAACCTCAGGAATATATTATCAGCATTATTTCAAACTTATTTAAGTATTTTCTTCAATGTTTGCAATTGAAGAAAGACCTGTAACAAATAGAATCTTCAATTTATATTCTTTGTTCGTTGGAAATTTTCCACACGGTTAAATAAGATAAAAAAGGTTTGAGGTATCCTACGTGTCCGGCAATATTTTATCATATATGAGATACAATATATCTAAACAGAAACAATGTCAAACGCAACCCCCTCCACCCATTCCGTGGTTAAAGATAATATGATGATTTTTTTTCTTTACTTATGCAACTTCAAAATCTAAGATCCAGCTTATTTTGGTTTTACTTTGGGATTTACAACTTCAAAAAATAAATCTTAAAAATAGCTTCATTTTACTCAACTAATAAAGATATTCTAATCGTCCGGTTATTAAATTCCTTCGGATCGTATTACACAATGGGACCTGGATTCCAACTAGGATAAGAATTAATTAAAAAATAATGAAATATCTAATCTTAGGCAAAAATATTTACTTATAATTATAAATTCTCGGTCTAATCCAATCAAATATTCGACCTCTAAACTTCAGTTGAACATTGTACCAAGAGTGCACGAGAGAAGTAGTTCAACTAGCCTCCCCCCTCCCCCCTCTCCATGGTTTTGGAAGGGAGAAATGGAAAACTGGACAATAAATTGATAAAAAAAATCCTTATAGATTAATTTTGCCTAAAAATTCTTTTTTTTTTTTACCTGGAAACCATTCTAAACCAAGTTTAGTTGGGGGGATATTTTCTAGAAAACAGTAACCTCCCAGAAAGACTCACTTTATGAATCTTCATCCCCCTGGGCGCGGAGCAAAGGTGTACTGCAGTGGGGCTACGGATTAGTAAAATATACGGCTTCCAGGGAGTTTTCAGGTCCAACGGGTGCTAACCACTTAGAAACCCTCCCCCCCCCTACTCAAATTCCTGTATACACCCCTGGCGCGGAGTATTTATAAAACTGATTTTTTTTTATTATTACATGAAATAATGAATACTGATAACTCTAGGCGGGATAGTTTGGATCGAAGTCAAACTTCTCTGTCTTCTCTAGACTTTGGTAAACCTAAAGGATGGCCCAGCTATGGAAACATTGGTGAGCACTCATTATTCATGTTTTTTATTATTCGATTTTTGTTTATATCTTATTCGTTTATTCGTTTAGTTGACATTTTAAGTTTGTTTGTTCGTTATTATTTTAATTTTAATTAGTTTATTCGATTATTCAATAATTTGGTATTTTTGTCAAATTTGTAAATTCGTGTTTTATTTATGCGGTTATCTATAATTTCTTTAATTTGTTTATTCGTTTTTTCACCTATTCGTTTATTTGTTTATTTGCATATTAGGTTATTCGTGTATAATTTTTCATTGGTTCGCTTTTTCGTCAATTTGTCAATAGGATTATTCAATTATTTTTCTAATTGTAGAGTATTGCCTTAATCGTTTATTCGTTAATTTGCTTTAAATTTTTCAATTCGTTAAAACGTTTATCCGTTTATTCTTAATTTCTTTTATCAGTCAATTTACTAATTCCTTTATTCGTAAAATATTTCATTTATTCATTTATTCATTTATTCATTTATTCATTTATTCATTTATTCATTTATTCATTTATTCATTTATTCGTTTATTCATTTATTCGTTTATACTCGTTTACTCGTTTACTCGTTTACTCGTTTACTCGTTTACTCGTTTACTCGTTTACTCGTTTACTCGTTTACTTGTTTTCGTTTACTCGTTTACTCGATGTTTTAGTTGTGCATTCACGCATTTGTATTTATTTGTTTAAATATTCCATTTTCCTTTTTTCGTCATTTTATCAGTTAGAATTTTATCCACGTGACATTGTTTGGATTTAAGCTTTCAATTTTTGGATTGGGTTTAGACATTGTGTCCTCGCACTTTTTGATTTATGACAAAATTATTCAATTTTTAGGAAAGCAATTTCCGAGAAATCCTTATTCTTCTTTCCTTACTTTAGTTACTTTGAAGGACCAACGTATTTATCATTCTATTAACACCCATAGAGGGCAGGGGTGGGAAGACTCAGTATCTTAAGTTTAACCCCTTTCCAGAATAAAGGGGAGGGAAAGTGTTGGGGGTTGGCGTTAATAATTGACCCCATAAGAAAATCTCATTCCTGTTTTTTTCGTTCGCTACAAATTTTTGAATTTCAACTAATCCCACTATTCTTAATTCATGGGAATCCATATTAAGCCAGATTCTAAATTTTCTGCGAGTAAATATTACATTTCCTCGCAAATTTTATTATTTTGAAATAATCTTAATGGAGCCTTTGCTTCATTTTTTTCATTAATAGAACATGATTTTATGTGATGTAGATATTCCAATCAAACCGGTTTTATATTTCTGAACAAAATCGAAAATTTGAAATGTTAAACCAAAAAGCAGATAAAAAATAAATAGCTTTTTAAGATTATTTTTTTTTTCAGGAAGCATTGGATCTCCTACTCTTGGTATGGGGGGTTCAGGGGGCTCCCTGACCCCGCCTCCCCTGGGGCTATTTGATATGCGCCCCCGTCTTGGAGCAGGGGTAGATAGAGCTTTTGCTCTCGGGGGAGGAATATTCCCTCCTAGAACTCCTACTCTTGGTAAATAAATATTTAAATAAAAAACAGACAAGGGTGTTTTATTTCTTGACAACTCATTTTCTTCCCCATAAGTTTTGTATGTTTGCACGGAGCGGCGGAAAAAAATGTGGGAAAATAACTGATTTTCATTTTATTCCTAAAATTGTATACCCTGGCCGTGTTACAAATTCAAATATGATAATTGGTAGTTGAGGTATTGATTTAATCAATACTTTTTATGATAAAAGTTACACTTAGTGATGATGATAATACTCTAAACCCTATATATTAGAATTTTGTTTTAAATGATTATGATAAACTTTAAAAAAGTGAGTGTAACCTTATAAATTTTATTTATAAATTTAAAATTTTATTTCCTCTTTTTTTCTCACTAAATCAAATATTTATGTCCCTGCAGTGGAATAAAGCCAACTTTACTAGTGTTTTTAACTTTTAATTTAAATATGTACTTCAGGGTCCAGGGCCCAAAATTTTTTAAAATTCCAGGACCCAATATTTCTTCTTATATTGGCCCAATTAATTCTAGGGCCATTATAATATGTTCGAACGTTGATTCCCGGACCAACCTGTATTGCAATATTTATTCCAAGGCCCATTTGAAACTCTAATTTGTATTTCTAGGGCCCAATCTTCTCTTCGGTCAGCCTGGAGGAAATGTTATGCCAGGTAGTAAAAAACTAAAAGTATGTAGAAGAAAAAACAGTTTTTGAAACTAGGCTTTTAAGACGCGTTTTAGACAATTTAGAACAGCAGAGCGGCATACAAGCTAATTATTTTGTTCAGGACGAACCCGAGAGAACTCCGCTGGGTTGGATAAAAACAGCAATAGATCCAGACTTCTGGAGGACTTCAGGTAGTTCAGGAGATTGATTGATGGACAGATGGACAGATGGACAGATGGATGGACAGATAGACAGATAGATAGACAGATAGATAGACAGATAGATAGACAGTTAGATAGACAAGTATTATCAAGTTTTATGTAACACATAGACAGATAGACAGATAGACAAATAGACAGATAGACAGATAGACAGATAGACAGATAGACAGATAGACAGATANACGGACGGACGGACGGACGGACGGATAGGGATAGATGGATAGATGGATAGATATGGTTTTCTGTGTTTAGTATGGTCTGAAGTTGTTTAAATTTATTCCCATGTTTAAATAAAGTTTTCGCCCAATTCAAACTTTAAAGATTGAAGGTTTAGCTCTATATGAAAGAACCAAGAGAAAGGAGATGAAAAATTGTTGGAGAGAAAAATGATTTTTAGCAATCTCATTTTATTTTGATGATGATAATGATGATAATGCTGATAATGATGACAATGATGACAATGATGACAAGTATGATAATGATAATAATGACTTTAATAACGATAATGACGTTATGACGATAATGACGGTAATGACGATATTGATAAAAATGATAATAATGATAATGACAATAATGACGATAATGACGATAATGACGATAATGATGATAATGATGTTAATGATGATAATGATGATAATGATGATAATGATGATAATGACGATGATGAGGATGATGACGATAAAGACGATAAAGACGATGATGATAATGATGATAATGACGATAATGACGATAATGATGCTAATGATGCTAATGACGATAATTGTGATGATAATGATGATAATGATGATAATGATGGTAATGATGGTAATGATGATAATGATGATAATGATGATAGTGATGATAGTGATGATAATGATGATAATGATGATAATGACGATAATGACGATAATGACGATAATGATGATAATGGTGATAATGATGATAATGATGATAATGATTAAAATAACGATAATTATGATAATGATGATAATGATGATGATTACTAGGAATAGTCGGTATCCTAATCTACAGCTAAGAGATATCACAAATCATATTGTAGAGTTTAGCCAGGATCAGCATGGATCTAGGTAAACATTAAATATTGCCAACCATGTTTGCATTTTGAAGCACAAAATTTTTTCTCTTTTTGGATTTTTTGGAGAAATAAAAATGAAAGATAAAAAATTAAATCGAAACCTCTTAAAAAATAAGCTCATTCTTTTTTTGAAGCGAAGCCATTTTTATCTTTGTGGAAACTGTCTTCTATTTTATTAATTTTTAATTAAAACATTTTTTAAAGATTTATCCAGCAGAAACTAGAGAGGGCTGCACCAGGAGAGAAGCAAGCAGTGTTTCAGGTTAATTCAAAACAAAATAAAATTGGATAATCAAAAAATATTAATTATTGTGTTTTTAACAGATTTTCTTGACTCAAGAAAAAAATTTAAATAAATCTGTTGATTGTATAATTTCCCAGAAGTTGGATGTGGGGGCCGAGGGGTTTATAATTTTTTATTCTAATAAATATATAATTTTCCAGGTTTAAAAAATCGATTCAAAAATTATTCAAAATAAGATGTTTAGCTAAATGTTTAAATATATTTTAAGCTGAAAATCTGGATTAGACAGTCGGGTTTCCTTCAGTTCTTGATCTCGGATCATATTGAGATTATTTAGATTCACAAACATCTACTAACATGGATCTTTTCTCTTAAAGGGACTGTTGACGCAATTTCAAGGGAGGCCGGCCCTTCATTAAAAAGATTCGCATGTCTTATTCACTACAGTATCCTTTTAATTTCTAATTACATTGAGGAAGATAATATCGTTTTTAACAAGTGCTAAATTCTATTTTCTTTGCAGCATGAACTAAAAAACTGCAGCTGATTCATCTTAAAGGATATCATTGTAAATCAGACATGGCAAGAGATATATATTCTTTAAATTACATCAATAGTCCCGTTAATTAAAAAAAAACATAAGAGAGGAGACTAACGAGATTAACATTTATTCTAAAATTAATAATTAAGATTAATTTTCAGGAGATTCTGCCTCACGCCTACAATCTGATGACTGATGTGTTTGGAAATTATGTTATTCAAAAGTTTTTTGAATTTGGTTCGGCAGATCAGAAATCACAGCTCGTCAATAAGGTAACTTAATAGAAAAGAAGAAAATTTATTTTTTTGTTGAAAATCTTCCTTTCTTTAAAATCTGTTAATGTGTTAGGATTGCTTGTTAAAGAGGGAAAAAAATATTTTGAAAAATCTTTCTCTCTTTTTTCAAAATCTGTTAACCCTAGTGTGTTAGGATTACTTGTTAAAGGAAGAAAATCTCTCTTTCTTTAAAAAAAATTTAACCCTAGTGTGTTTGGAATGCTTATTTAATGGGGAATAATAATAAATTTTAAAACTGATAAAAAGTAGTTTTTAAAATTCTAACTTCGAAATCTTTGAAGTTGGGCGTTATTGTTTTTATCTTCTAACCTTCTTTTAAATTGTTCAATAAATCTATTAGCATGTTAAATAAGTTTCTTTCCAATGTTGATTCCAAAATTTGAAGCCTTTTTTACCAACTATATATCTAACAAACTGTTCTAGAGAAATCCCGTTTAATTGTACATACTTGGCAAACAATGTAAAGTATTGCTTAAATATTTCATAAAAGAAATTATTCTTGATAAAATTTTGCGTTTGGCAAACCTACAAAACATAAGTAATTAAAAAAAAATTAAAAAATTCCATGAGAAATAGTCAAAATTCCATGAGAAATAGTCAAACAAACACAATTCCAATGTTTATTTTGAATTTTAACAGGTTTATTTTTATTGTTATTTGCATTTTTTCCAAACAAAGCACATGGAAGTTTTGAATATTCGTTTTTTCTTAAAGTTCCTGGTAGTAAGTCGAAATAAAATAATTTCTAAAATTCGTAGAATTCTGGTAAATAATTAAGTTGCACTCTGACTAAGGGAGAAACACTTTATAGTCCTTTCCTCTTCAATTTTTTAACAAATACCGAGTTTCTGTTTCTGGGGTTTTGAAATATATATATATATATATTTTAAAGTTTAATCTCTCCAACTTTTAAAAACGTTAACTTTAATGTTTTATCAAAATCTTTCTGGGCACTGATACGTCAATAAATATCTGTTATTTAATTTTGGGGTCCGTTTCTATTCATTTTAAGTTTTAGACTTTTAAAGATCTTAATGAATTTAAGAGGTTCCTATTTAAAAATGTCATGCTTTATAAGTTTGCTTTTACTGCATCATGTAAAATGCATCTGACCAAAGATGAAAACCAAAGCGATTTTTCAAAACAATTAGTAAAATTGTTCAGATAAATCGTTCTAAAAAATTAGCTTAACGTAATAAAAGCAAACTTATCGAAAATACAGTTTTTCATTCTCTTGGAGCAGTTTTAAAGTTTAATACCTGTAATCCCTTTATGCCCGCGTGATGACCTTTACAGTAGTGCATTCGGTTTATGAAGCTCTTTATAGCTTTGTTTGTTAAATGCATAATCCTAAATCAAGAAAAACACACTTTGTGTTCTGATTAGGTAAATTTGAATTAATATGATAAATTTTAGCAAATATTGTAAGTTTTTCCTCTACCTTGGCCTCCCCCCCCCTTCAAATGAGAGATGGAATATTTATCTAATATTCATTAGTTCACATATTTTTCAATAATTGGAATATAGATTTTGTGTAAAAACCAATATCATATTTTTAGATAAAACTCGTTCTGTTTCTACAGGTCGCCTACATTTGTGTAATATCAGTTGTTTACATTCTTCCCAGAAACTGCAGTACACTTTTTTATAAACTTTGTGTACATTATTAAGTACCAATACTGGTATCATGTACATTGTACAAGTATAGTGCGGCATTTTACTTTCATCAAATAAGATTAACTGCAGTACTCTTAAAAGCTTTGAATTGGGTATCAATGTTTATTGTATAAAAAAAAAAACAATATCTTCCACATTAACGATCAGATACATGTTTCAAGGGTACCGATGTGAATCGGGCATTGTAATCTCTTCATGGAAGGTCAATTGAAATTACGCTTACAAGCCTTCAATGTGTCACAGTGGACAGTAAACAATATCTAGTTGCTTAACAAAAACAATTTGTATAATTTCTACTTAAATAGCAATGCGTAGAGTTAATCTTTTTTCTTCTAAAAAAAACCTTTAATTTATTTTGGTAATTTGAAGCCTGAGGGTAAACTAAATAGCCTATTAGCTATTCATTGGTAATTTTCAAAGACAACTAATAGTAGTATCAAATAGTTGATTGTAAATATCGTTTTTAAAAATCAAAGTTATTTTTAAATTGTCTTTTTTTATACCATAACTTATTTTAAACATTTGACGGATTGATTGATTTGACAGGAATCCCCGAGTTTGAATCTAGGAACCGGTTTGACGGCGAGCAAAGGTCGTCTTTGTATAAACGTGTTAAATCATGCTTGAACACGTAAAACGTTTAGTTCTATATATGAATGTCTTGTTTTATTATATATGGAATGTATTTTTTTAATCAATTTTTTAGCCTTAAACACCCCCGGCCACCCCTGAGTCCACAAAAAATGTCTGCCCAATCGGTCCAGCCGTTTGGCCGGCTATACGCAACATATATATTTACACGAATGTCTTATTTAATTATTTAGATGGCGTAAACATGATGTCATTGAAATATGATAACTTTAGACTTATTGGGCTGTTATTAATGAATAAAAACGTTTAAATAGTGTCTATGCAGATTGCAAAGGTATTGTACCTTTGAGCTGGCATCTTAAACGATAAATCGGCTATTTCTCTGGCCATAGATATCTTTGAAAAGTAAGACTAATACCAATAAATAGCTATTAGGCTGTTTAGTTCACCATGTAATTACCCAAATAAGTGAACGGCCCCTTTAATATCTTAAAACTTGAATTTAACATTTCAAATAAGTGAATACAATTCTAGTTCTTGGCATTTTTGACAATTTATTTTATACTCTTGAAGAAATTTTATTTTAGAAACTTGAAAACAAGCTAATATTAATATGAAATAATTTTTATTAAAATAATTTTAGCTTTAACAGTTGTTTTTGTAAGTTGATTTTCAAAAATTTTATTTACCCAAAAATTTATTGATACAAAAATTTGTTTATTTTTGTCTGTCTGTAGGACCTGCACAAAATAAAAAGGGTCAAATTTACCAAGTAAAGAGAAATATTGATTTTTAAAAGTTTTGTATCTAGATATCTTGTGTGTCAGTATAACTGTAAAGGGACAGGTGTGGTTAAGAGGATATAAAACCCAGATATAAGCATATATATATATATATTTTTATATTTAATGTTTATATATACATTGTATAAAGGAAATCTTGGAAATTCAATTTATTTTCAATTTTGAGAAGTATTTTTTTTTAATTGTTAATGTTGATTTTTTAAGAAAAAAATCTTTAGGACATAAATGATAAAAAATACCATTTTGAATGTAAATACTACTTACAAGTGGATAGAGATATATAGTTCATCATTCGTTTTGTAATAAGAGTTAAAAATGGTATCAAAAATATTAGAATGTGTAGAGTTAAATGGATGCTTTTATCCCCATAGGAGTAGATGAATGGGGCATTTATTAAGTTCTAAAGAGGATGTAAACAAATATCAACGGAAAATTTAGCTTTTGCATTTATGCAATACTAGCTGAAAAGTGCCCTGCGTTGCCCGTGGAATTTTATAAATACTTGAAAAAAATTATAATTTCTAAATATAAAAATTCGAATTTGAAAAAAAATCAAATTTTTTAGCCTATGTTACCCCTGTGGTAGCCATGGGTTCCCTAAAAAAATGTCAGCCAATTTCGTTCAGCCGTCTGGCCAGCTAAAGCTAGTATTTAAATAGACATATATGGGGTTACCCACAAAAAATAGACTTCAGAGACGATTGTACAGAAATTATACTGTCTGTTTCCTTAGATGCATGATTCCCCAAACCATTAATTAAGCCATTAGAAGACTGTATTCAAGGCAGAAGACGTAATTTAATCGCGAAATTGTCATTTATGAGTTTCACGTCGTCTTGGCAGTCTTATCCGTTATATGTATATGAGCGAAGAGCTTTATTATGTAGATAAAACGGAAAAAGAAAACTTATTGACCAACTCATTTTAGACAATGGAATAATTTGAAGGTTGGTTGGTTGGCTGCTTGATTGAAATTATTTTTTACTTTTATTTTAGTTGCGCACGCATGTTCAACCCCTGGCGCTGCAGATGTACGGATGCCGCGTAATTCAGAAAGCTTTAGAGAGTATCCCGTTAGATCAACAGCAGATGATTATACAGGTATTAACCGAAACCAGTGCTCGTAGGATCCATTTTATTCTTTCGCTAATTTCTTTTACCGAAAGTAAATTTCCAGTTATACCTTATTTGCAAGTTATTTATATATTATTAGTTAAAACTGAAAACTAAAGATTAAGATTTATATTGAATGTTGAGAATAATTGAATTTGTTCTAAAAGATTTTAAGTTTAATATCCCCTTATCTGTGAATTTAAGATATTGGGCCATATTGTCTATATTTATCTATATATTGTATCTATCTGTATATCTCCCAATCAGTGCTAGTATTCGATATGGTTTTCAATCAGTTTGAGTGTCTTTCTTCCATCCTAAGGGAATATGGATTTCAAGTTTCTTTTTAACAACCCGGTTTTCGGGCCCTTTATATACTTTTATACTTATTTGAAGTGAACAGGGTCTGAGTCGGCTGAAATATATTTTCTAAAAAACTCAAATATGATAACTGCAGTAACCCGCCTTTTAACTTGACTCTTGCCTGGCCCTCCACACTTTGTTTCATTGAAACATGGACCAGTGACGCCCTGCCAACCAATATGGTGGTACGGTTTGATGAGACCTTAACCCTGACTCCCATGGGATGATGGTTGACCATTTTATTTATTTATTTATTGTGGAATTTTTTACTTTAAAAAAAATCCGATCCGCCATCGCTACATATTACTGGTTTATACTATTTCTAGAATCTGCAGCTCGTCTTATTATTCAAGAATTTTATTAACATTTCTTTCTTTTTTTATTTTACTTGACATTTATTAGTCCAAATTATTTTGGCTAAAGCTGCCAAATTTTCCAGAAGCAATTCTGAGTTGAATCATTTTTAGAAGTGTCTTCTTGACGCGAATAAGACTATTTTTTTGCTGTGTCAAGTTGAAGTCAAGGTTAATTTTTTATCTCTTAAACTTTCAGAAAACAAACCCTTGGATTCTTTGTTCATTAATCGAAAATGATCCTAAAATTGTTCGATCTTTCTACCTCAAATTGAATTCAACAAAAATCGAAATCTTTTAAGATTCTAGAATAATAGTTTTTATCAAGGCATAACTTTTGTAATTTGATGTGATGGGGATTTGGTCCCCCCCCCTCTCATATGTCTTTTTAGCAATCTTTCGTATTTTTTTATTTCAACCCAACCTAAAATTGCCCAATGTCCAAAACTTCCTAAGTAATACTAACCCTTACTATTATTTTGATACCAATACAGGGCAAATTATTTCTAATTAGAACCCATTAGATTTTCTGAGACAATAAAAAATAGACTTATACAGACTACTCACTACAGTTGTTGAATTGAAAAGGGGGGATCTCGAAATGTGCGGTGAGAACTATTGCAGTCAATTTTCCAGGCAAAACAAGAGGATATATATTTCCCAAAACCAATGGTCCCGGTCAACTAGAGTTTTCGAACAATCAATAATATCCTTCTTATCCTCGTTCTGACCCATAGACGATAATAATATGAATCCATATATATTTCGAACCTGAAAATAATTAACAACGATTTTATAGGGTACGAAGATAATGTTTGGGATAATTAGTTTATTATTATTGAACAGTGCTAAAACATTATTTTATCATCTGAATTAAAATGACAATTGGTTGCAAAAATATATAAATCACGAGTTATAAGGGATTTTGGGATTTTAACTGAATTTGAAGCGTGAAGTTGTTTACATATCTATCAGAGGTATAAATGTTTGGTTTGGCCACCGGAGAAAATCTTGTCCAAAGACGACCTTGCAACGGAGTAAGCTCATCGGTTTTTGGTTAACAACAGTCCAGATCTTGCAACGGAGTAAGCTCATTGGATTATGGTTAACAACAGTGCATGTTTTTATATTTGCTGAAATTTGACTAAATTCTGAGAAATAAATCTATCTGTAAGTTTAGATTTTCTGCTTTATGTTCGGCACTAAATCTTAATTTTCTCCTTTTTTATTTACAATATACAAAACATCTACAACTCCAACAAGATTTTTTTTATGAAGTAAAAAATGCTCTGGGTTTATTATTTAACATTTTTATTAGAAGATTAGGAACAGTTGGGAAGATTTGGACAGAGTTGGGAATATTTGGACAGAGTTGGGAATATTTGGACAGAGTTGGGAAGATTTGGACAGAGTTGGAAATATTTGGATAGAGTTGGGAAGATTTATATTATATTAAGAAGTGGAACAGGAACATTTTAACATGTTAGTTCAGAACTACAGAGATTTGCAGATTTAAGCGTTCTAGGTCTCACGATATACATGATTTTCCATGTAAAATGTATCGATTTTCATTTTAGGATAACGCTTAAATTTGATAGATTTTACTTTATATTTAATACATACGGCATTTTATGTACTTAAAGGGACTGTAAGAATAATTTCAAGTGACCCTCCGTGCAAATATGGCAATGCCCGATTCACAACGTTACCCTTGAAAACTTCTGATCAATAATGTGGCAGATTTTGTCGTTTTCCTAGGTTTTGAAGTATTGAATAATTCTGATGATTCATATACGTTCTTCTTCAGTAGAAATAAACATCTTTTCTAACTTTTGTAGAGGAACCACAATTATAAATAATCAGTTTTAAAGAGTAAAACATTGCATCTAGTTCATTCTTGATCCGACACAGCATATAAGGTTATCGTTATAAATTGGGCATTGTCATCTTTGTATAAAGGGTCACTTGAAATTACGTTTACAGTCCCTTTAAACATGATGATAAACATTAAAATCTGCTTCTTTTAAGATAGTTAACGTGTATTACCTGTGTATTATATTATTGGCGTTAGCCCCGATGGCGGTCTGGGCTCTCCAAGGAGGGTTTTTAGATCCTTCCCTTATCATATCTTACCTTGTTGTATTGTGGAGTATTAAATTATATCCATATATCGATGGTTTTTAATATACTTCTTCATTTATCCTTCTTAAACCCTTACCCTTCATCTGACTATATCTCTCCTGTATTTATCATCTTTATATTTACAGGGGGGGGGGAATATAAAAGTCTCGTTCATTTCTATAAGACGTCCAAAAGTAATTTCAAACTCGATCTTGACTTTGAACGAATTATAGGGTTGAGATTTAATGAACAATTTAATTGGAATTAAACATTTTGTCGGAATTTGGTGGATTTCTTCCTTGGCGTTGAAGACGACATTAACTCTGCTCCACATTTGATATTATAATTGTTTAGGAGCTGGATGGGAATATCTTGAAGTGTGTCAAGGATCAGAATGGAAACCACGTGATTCAGAAATGTATTGAGACCGTCGACTCTTCCTGTCTTCAGGTAAGCCACCAAGAAAATATCCCTCCCCGCCCCCCTCAAAAAAAAAGGTTAGTATGTTGTTATAAGGATTTTTTTAGGTTAATAAATGAATTTTGGGGGGAGAGGTATCAAAAGGATGAATGCTGACTGCTGAGCCCAATCTTCTTTATTTTATAAGTTTGCTTTAAAAAGAAATTAAAATACAAAATTCCAGGAACTAAAATTGTAATTTATTATAAAGTATAATTACAATTCATGATGCATTTCATTTCTTAAAATTAAACGAGGAATTAGAACAGCGTTCTTAGAAAGAAATACATTTTTAATATAAGTTTATTATTAAGGTAAAATTCTATGCCCCCTTCATTTAAGTAGCATTTGAGTTTGTTTTCTGATCTTCAGATATATATTAGAATTTTTCTACGTTTTTGTTTTTGTTTTAGTTCATTATTGATTCCTTCCGTGGTCAAGTTGTGAGTCTATCCACTCATCCCTATGGATGTCGTGTCATTCAGAGGATCTTGGAACACTGCAGCCATGAACAGAAACAAGGTATTTCTTTATACAGTCAGACCCCTTAAACTGTGGAATTGATGACAGCTGTGAGGCCTAAGTAAATAGTATTTTAAATGATCCAATGAAGAAGAATACAATGAATGGTGCCCAGTGCCCACCCATTACACTAAAGTTGATTTTTAAGCTATTGCTAAAACTTTTGCTTTACAACAGATATATTCCTTTCCTCTTCAACAGTTTTACGGGGTTTCCTTGTTTTTGCACTACTGGTTGCATATTTTAAATCTCCCGCCATTTTACAGAGTGGAATATTCCACTCACTATAGTACCCTTGAAACCTTTGTCTGATTATCGTTGAAAGAGATATCTTAGTTCTTTCAACTGTGTTCGAATTTAATGAATTTGAGCCGCGTCTTAAATCCACCAAAAACCGGTTACAATTGAGCTCCGGCTTAAATCTTGAAACATTGAATACAATTTTAAGTGGAACCATCCATATTTGAGACGCGTCTCAAATTAAAGCCGCGGCTCAAATTCTTTAAATTCGGCCTCAGAACTCTTAATGTTTCATGAAATATTGATATTTTTTGTCTTGCAGAATTTTGTTGAAACATTTTTGTATACGTTTTATTTCTTTTATAATACAGAATGAACGTTAATCTCTCTCTGGTTTAATTTAGTTCTTTTCTTTCTTCTCTATTATATCTTAATCTACATAATTTAACTTTAAAGGGTTTCTGCATCAGCTGAGTAGACTACTTGCTTTCAATTTACAGATTTAACCTGTTAAAGAAATTGTAAAGATATCAAATTTTAAAAATATCAAATTGTAAAAATATCTTATTTGTGAAACTTAATTATTAATATTACCTTGATCCTGTTTTTAATTCAAATTAGAATTAGAAAATATGAAAAATATGCTTTGATAGCCAAAAAATGGAGAAAGGATCGTAGTCTTTTTGTCAAAATTATATCAATAAAAATGTTAAACTTTTTTCATTTATGATATTGTTTTCCTAGGAATCCTGGACGAGATCCACGCTAATACTGAACAGCTGCTCCAGGATCAGTACGGCAATTACGTTGTACAACATGTACTGGATCATGGAAAGCTGGAGGATAAATCTATGATTGGTATGTAAAAGTTTAAGTACAATTTTTCTATTTTATGTTGTACAACCTATATTATATCATTGCAATCTAAATATCATCTACAGGCAAAATCTTGATTATTGATGTAGGCCAATGACCTCCGATACCAAATTTTCTGTGAGATCCGTGTAGACGTCCACAATGAGAGGCTGCTTGCAAAATTTCAGCCTTTTATCTCAATTGTTAGAACTAAATGCAGTCTCTACAGAATGTACTATATCCAGTTTTTTTCTGGAAATTACTTCCACCAAGTTAGAGCAACAATGTTTTTACATTTCAAAACTTGGGGTTGATATCATCTAGACAACCTATGCACCTTTTGATTTTATGACTTTCACTTCTTCGTGTGTCATCCTCATATATATATACATATATACTAGCTGAAGGGCCCGGCGTTGCCCGTGGAAATTTTTTTTGAAAAAACATTAAAAAAAATCAAAACAAATTGAGTATTTCTTGCAGATTAGAAATAAAATGGCCTGTTTTTATTCAATATGTAACAGATCATGTTTTTTTTGGACGTTAACTTAAAATCAGCTTGAAATTACCCCCTTCATCAAGTAAGAATCCTTCCATCAGTTCTTGTATTGACATATTGTTCAGTGAACGGTGTACGCGGGAAAGTCCTCCCACTGTCCCAGCACAAGTTTGCCAGTAACGTTGTGGAGAAATGTGTGCAGAACGCGAGCAGAGCGGAGAGGGCTTTTCTTATCGATGAAGTCTGTACTGCTAACTCGGACAGGTAAAAACAAAACCGATTTTTCAGCCATCGGTGTTTTTAATATTTTTTAGTCATTTGGTTTGGTTGTATAATGTATATCTTTGTTTCTTATTGTTAAGATATTGAGATTGATGATGTTCATACTTTTTCTTATTATTTAACCTTTGGTGTTGGTTTTCACATTTTTTATTGGATTTTATCAATCGATGCTAAAAACTAGTAAAGGTGTGTTGTGTGGGTACATATTTTTATTGATTAGGGCATTGGTTTTTTTTTTACATTTTTTTTGTTCTTTGTAGTTTTTTAAGTTTTTTTATTGATTAAGCGTTAGTCTTGTTGTTTGTTTCATCATTTTAGTGTTGTTCAACAATTGTTTTTGCTTACATTTTATGTTTTCGTTTACATTTAATTGTTATTGTTTACATTTATTGTTATTGTACATTTATTGTTGTTTACATTTATTGTTCTTGTTTACATTTATTGTTTTGTTTACATGTATTGTTATTGTTTACATTTATTGTTATTGTTTGCATGTATTGTTATTGTTTACATTTATTGTTATTAATTACATTTATTGTTATTGTACATTTATTGTTGTTTTTTACATTTATTGTTAATGTTTACATTTATTGTTATTGTTTACATTTATTTTTATTGTTTACATCTGTTGTTTTGTTTACATGTATTATTATTGTTTACATTTATTGTTATTGTTTGCATGTACTGTTATTGTTTACATTAATTGTTATTAATTACATTTATTGTTATTGTTCACATTTATTGTTATTGTTTACATGTATTGTTATTGTTTACATTTATTGCTATTGTTTACATGTATTGTTATTGTTTACATTTATTGTTATTGTTTACATGTATTTTTATTGTTCACATTTATTGTTATTGTGTACATTTAATGTTATTGTTAACATTTATTGTTATTATTTACATGTTTTTTTATTGTTTAGCCCGTCTTCTCCGCTGCATATCATGATGAAGGATCAGTACGCCAACTATGTTGTACAGAAGATGATAGATGTCGCTGAGCCAACTCAACGGAAAATCCTCATGCACAAAATCAGGTTTTTACAATTTACAATACAGGGCTTCTCAGTCCGCACAGATACAATTTAGGTCTGGCTACCTGCAAATTTCAAGTCTGAAAAAAATCTGTCAACTTTACAATAGGAAAATGGTCTGCCATTTTGGAGGGAAAATCTTACAGTTGAGGGGAAACATCTTCCAAATAGGAGTTTAATCTAGCCAGTCGTTCCGTAGTAAAAATTCTGCCAATTTCAAAGTTGAAAAACATTTTGGAGAAATATCCACTAATTTTGGGAAGAAAGTCCTATTTGGAAGGAATATCCACCAATTAAGGGAGGAAATTTTCATGTTTGGAAGGGATATCCACCAATTTAGGGAGGAAATTTTCATGTTTGGAAGGAATATCCAGCAATTTAGGGAGGAAATTTTCATGTTTGGAAGGAATATCCAAGGGAGGAAATTTTCATGTTTGGAAGGAATATCCACCAATTTAGGGAGGAAATCTTATTTGGAATGAATATCCACCAATTTTGAGAGAAAATTGGCCTATTTGTTTATTAACAAATAAGGAAAGAATTTTTTACCTTTGTGATGAATTTGACCAATATACTAGTTCATTTGTTAATAAATCCTAACCCTGCTTTTAGCGTTCTCTCAATATATTTCTAGAAAAAGTTTGATGGGATTTATTTAAATGGGAAAAGTTAGTATTTTTATTTTTGGTTATCAACTGAAAGATGTTTGTTTGATTGATTGATTGTGTCGTTTAGACCCCATATCTCTACCCTGCGTAAGTACACTTACGGGAAGCATATCCTTGCCAAACTGGAGAAATATTTCCTCAAGAATAACACTGAGCTGGGACCAATTGGACCCCCTCTTACTATGTGACTGGGAAATACAGGTAAAAAACTCTTACACTGCCCAGGAAATGTAAAGAAGGTTAAAAATGCTCTGTCAAAAGACGACATTAAATGTCGTCTTATTTTACGTTACTACTTTAAAAAAATTTAGTGCAATACAGGCATGGGCCTATTATACAGGGGCGTATTCAGGAGTTTGTCCAGGAGGCTTAATTTTTTTTCTTTCGGGGGGGGGGATCTGCACCTGCTGGGGTCTGAAAGCCCCTTAAATCAATTGATTTCACAGTTCACTGGTCCAGGGGGGGCTTAGCCCTCATAGCCCCCCTCTGCTATTATACCAGTCACCACTGGGAAATGTAGCGAAAGAACACTATTTATATTGTCTATGAAGAATGAACCTTGAATTGTTAGTCGTCTTACATTTTGGTCAATTTTAATATTCGATTTTTGCATCTAACTAACTCATTTCTCACAATTAACTTTAATTTTTTTTTAGGAGAAATCATAGTTTACCATCCGGCCGGTACATAATTGATACTGTAGTACACTTCAAACTTAGTTGTACTGTACTGTCCTTGCCTCTACCCACTAGACTATTCGGTGATCTACCACCTACAAATTACTACCTTTACTAATAAGTTATTTAAATGTTCTTCTACAGAATATTTATTAATGTGGACATATCTATATACTTGATAGCGAAAAAAAAACTTTCTTATGTATTTGAATTAGTAAAATTGACTCCCTCCCCACTTTCTTCTAGTAACTTCAGTAGCTAATGATAAGTATTTAATGTTTAACATTTTATGAAAAACATTCTAATTTAGTTTTTTTGTGCAAGAATTGCCCGAGCACATCGGGTCTTATGCTTTTCCGTGTATTTTATATATTTTATATCATAACATTATAGTTGATAAGTATTATTTGTTGTAAACAATTCAAGTATTCTGGGTTCTGAAAGCGATAACAAGACTCTATAAGAGAAAAAATCTATTATCGTTAAAACTCCTTTTAAAGAAATACCCAAGTTTTTTTTAAAGATTTTTTTTTGCAGTACAAATTAAAATCATTTTAAGAATTGAGCCGAAGGTCGATCATTTTCAACAAATTGCGTATTTTTAAATACTATTTAAATATTATGTTATGCCTTAGTTATAAGTTTGTGCTAAGTTTGATTATTTTGCGAGATCAATTTTTAATTTGTTTTTATCAACTCTACGACGACATTTTATTTTATCATTTTAGCGCCAAAGAGCGACTTGCATTTTAATCTCGCATTGTACATCTTGCTTTTCTTTTAAATATGTGTAAATAGTTTCGTTTGTTTAGTAGGTTATCATGTCTGTATTTACCATTTTTTACTTAGGCTCCGAAAATGTAAAAATGAGTGGTTTAATGTTTTAAAAAGTCCTCGAAAGACAAATTATCGCTCAATTTGATCTCATTTAATGTAACCCACCACCCCCTTGGCTCTTGTACACAGCTTAAACGATTGTAAAAAAAATAAAAATTTTAGGTGTTTATATGTGTAAAAATGTTGATAACTTTTTTTACCAAGAATACATTCAGTGTACAAATTAAATAAAATCAATATTTTTTCTACCACTGTCAAGCCCCCTGACCTAATATGTAAAGAGATGTATACAATGGATTAATGTTGATCGGATTTAAGGTAAATGTATTTAAAATGTCCGACCTTACTCCTACAGTTTTAACCTGTATTTTATGCTGAAGTAATTATAAGATTAATAAACTATCAATAAACTTATTTAAAGAAAATTTTTTTTTAATCTTAACGAGAGAACATCAACAAATTGCTGTAAATAAACCATCAGGTTTTATTTTTTTAATTGGTTTAATTGGTACCCTTGGATTTTCTTCAGAATTTCAGTGCATTATGTCAAGCCGACATATACTTATACATACATATGAACGAAGAGCCATATTACATAGAAGATACAATTTTTAAGCGAATTTAAATTTTTTACAAAATTTTTCTTTTCAATCTCCCTTCTAACCTTTATTTACTTTATTTAATTCTGAATCTGCATATCCCCCCCCTCCCCTGAAAGGTTCATTTAAGAGGTTATTTTTTTAATATATACCGCCTTGTTACCGTTATATCTAACCTATGATTCGTAACAGAGAGACATTAAGTTACTTAACGCCCCTCTGCGAAGTTTTCGTGACCAAATTCTATCTCTTAAAAAGAAGAAAAGATATTGTACTGTGACCTCAGCATAATTACAGTAAATTGCTGTTTGATTAATATTGAGTTAAAGGGATTGCAGGCGCACTTTCAAGAGACTTTTCATTTGTAAATTGGTGTCTCCGATTCAAAGCAGAACAGTACCCTTTACTTTTGAGTTTGGCTTTTCAATTTTCAGCTTGTAATTAACCCTTTGTTTGTAAGCTGTTTAATATTTTAGAAATATTAATACTTACTTTCTAGAAGTCGAAGAAGATGAAAAAAATTCATTTAAATTTTTGAAAACCGCATTGAATAAAATTTTTTTGATATTTTCGAGAGACACAATTGTAACATCAGCTCCATCAGCTGAGACGAGTTCACACTGTACTCTAGGTTTCCGGCAAATCAAAATTGTCACGCATAAATGCGTAATTTCGCGCAAATGTGATTTCAACTTCCCCAACCTTTTGCGTTGAATTCTGCATTTTTGCGCGAAAAAGAAATTTGCAGAGGCGAGCAAACAATTAAGCGTTTAAAAAATTGCGCCCAAATTGGACGAAAAATTCATCACACAAATTTCTTTTTACTGTAGAAAAAAGAATTTATCTTGCAGTAATCTCCTCAATTTTTCAGGGGGAAGAGTATACATCTCATTAATTTGTCAACGCTGACAGTCCCTTTAAAATCCTTACAATGTAAGATTCTTCTCATAAATTAAAAGGAAATAAGATTAGTTACAAAATATTTATTTTTGAATACAAAACTAAATCAGTTCGACCATGCTCTGAAATGTGGTAACTTCGTCAAATTGATACAAGGCGTATGTGCACAGGAGAGTCAAGTCAAGGTTGATACCTTCACTTGTCAAAATGTTTAAATATCAAAATAACCGGGAAAAAAACCTCAAAAAAAACCTCGAAACTAAGTTACAGAGCATTAATTATTTTAAAGTGGTTATAATATGATAACGATTAAGTTTCATGTTTTATGGGACAGACTTAACAAAATAACCGCATTAAAAAAATGTATAATAAAAATATTCAAAATAAACTTTAAATAAGATTACAATTGTTAACAAATTGGGGGTTTGTGAAATAAATATCTTTTAGCTGTTAACATAAAATATTCACTTTTGAATTCAAGACAACAGGAGATATCTGAATCTTCCATGGCATAGCTGGTAGTGCAAAGTGTTCATAATAGTTTAAAATATGTATATATATTATAAATAAGCAAAGGAATTGAGTCCTTGCCACAAACTCTGATTTTCTAATCCAAATGCCTTTGCAACCCAATGTCGTATTGATCTACAGATATTTCAAACAATGAATTCTGGTATCACATATTTAAAGTTTTAAATATAAAAGGTCTACACCATAAGGTTGCAAAAATATAGAGATTATAACTTTTAAGTTTGTAGCAAAGACTCTTTTCCTTTAATATTGTTAATGCTCAAATCTGTGCTAAAAATGCATAACACAATATATACCTTTCACATAATCTATGAGTTCATAAAATTATTGTTATTATTAAATTACATTACACTGATATTAAAGGTCCAAAATTGACCTGCATTGTATAAAGGGACGTTTTCCTCCCTTTATAAAGTTATCCTTTTTCCAGTTTATGTGCATAGTAAATATATTAAATTTTGCGAGCTAACATTTTGAACTCAACATCAGTGCGGAAACATGCCAAAGAAACTGAATACTTGTCTCAATCTCTAATGTTCTAATTAAGCCCTAAGTATCTTTGCAATTTGATGGTGTTAACATTGCAACTTCAAAGTTTGACTTAAAAAAACTACTAAGTGTAAAATATCAAAGGAATTCAGTTTAAGTACTTGAAAATAAAGTTCGTGGCAAGTACTTAGTTTCTTTGTTCAATTTTACCCAAACTACATCGAAATTTTTGAAATTTTCAAAACTTTCATTTTGGGTGAAAAAAAACCTACATATATCGTTTCATTACTAAACTGTGCAAATTACAAATTTTTCATCTGTAGACTGTAAGCATAAGTTTCTGAAATGATTCATAAATTATTTTTAATTAGTAACACATTTTACTTCTTCTTTTCAAATAAATTTACAAGAGATAATTTTAAAGATTATAAATTAATAAATAATCTTGCACGATTAAATTTTTTTACATCAAAAGATTTAAATCTTTAAAAGTTGCGTCTTGTAATTTGCTGTGTCGTCTTTTCAGATTGAAACAAACCTCTAAAATATTTTCTAGGTTTTACATCTTTATCCTAGACTACAACCCTTCAGAACATTTATCCTAGACTACAACCCTTCAGAACATTTATCCTAGACTACAACCCTTCAGAACATTTATCCTAGACTACAACCCTTCAGAACATTTATCCTAGACTACAACCCTTCAAAACATTTATCCTAGACTACAACCCTTCAGAACATTTATCCTAGGTTACAACCTTTCAGAACATTTATCCTAGACTACAACCCTTCAGAACATTTATCCTAGACTACAACCCTTCAGAACATTTATCCTAGGCTACAACCCTTCAGAACATTTATCCTAGACTACAACCTTTCAGAACATTTATCCTAGACTACAACCCTTCAGAACATTTATCCTAGACTACAACCCTTCAGAACATGTGCATCTGCGGGTATAAGTGTGCAATCTCCATGAAAATGAGGATGGACAAGGTTTAGACCAATATCTTCATGGCGCTCATTTATTGGATTCCACATGAACAAGTTTCTTGTGGAGAATCCATGTCTGTTAGTTTTTCCTCCCATCTTAATAAAAAGTATATTATTTACAGTCAGACCCATAAAACTGTGGAAGAGCAAAACAACTGGTTTGTATAATCCAATGAATATGAAACATGGGCCCATGTATAACCACTAAGTTTATGTTCGATGTGTACATGGTAAAACTATTTGCTTTATTACAATAGATACTCATAAGTTTTCTTCAATATCGTCTTCTTATTCCACAGTTTTAAGGTTATCATTATATTAAAAAAAACGGTAAAAGAAATAATAAGAAAAAACTATATCATTAATTTAGATACATGTTTCTTTCTTTAAGATTTATTGCATTCAGAAAGAAGAAGAACATTTATCTCCGAAGCAAAGGCTTGAGTTTTTGCAACAGACTCTGATTTTCTTATCTCTATAGCTTTGCAATCCAATGTCATAGTCTCGTAGACATTTGATATTTAAAACTATGACTTCTGTTGGATTAAATAATCTAAGCTTGAAATATAAAAGGTTTGAACCATCAGGTTGCAAAGATATAGGAACTAGAAAATTTGAGTTAGTGGCAAAAACTCAAACCCTTTCAGAATCAGGGGCATATACAAGGGGGAGGGATTAGTCCACAATCAGCACCTAGAAAAGTGGTTGCAAGGGTCCTTTATGTCTTGAGGGGGGGATTTCAGCCCCCAAATGTGCCTAAGCCACCCCTGCTGTGGACCAAAAATCCTGTATACACCCTGGTTAAAATTATACCTCATAGCTTTCATATGGTGTCAGTGATACAATAGCAGAAAAAAATGAGGTGTATTGAGGATCTGCCATGGTCATCCATGTTCCACTTCCATTTGCCTCATAAACAGTGAGATCAAAATACTGTTGTCTCAAAATGCCATCTCCAACCAACACAATAATTTTATTCCCAGTTGCTCTTCGTCTGATGATAACACAGGCCATGTTATTCCCTGACCAGTATAGAGAAGGCATGGATGACCAACTGTTAGTAGAAATTGTATAATAATAAGCATTAGAGCGGGAATTTCCTGCCATTGAATATATTCTGTCATATCCTGGGTCAGACACAGCACAATGTCTATGTATGGGTACAGGATAAGATGCCATTGTTTCCCATCCATTAGATGTTGTCCATCTGTCTACTTGAGTAAGGTCTCCACCATTATGACCTCCAATTGCAAATGCTGCATCACCATAGGTAGTAAACTCATAATAACCCCTATTGATAGGCATGCTTGCCATTGTGCTCCATTCAGGAGAATACTCATTAGTGTTGAGAGAAAAACAGCTACTAAGGTATGGACCTCCATAGTTATGACCCCCGCAAACTAACAGCAGGTAATCCACCGCTGTAACACCAGTTGCAAATCTACCAGGAGAGAAAGGTGGAATCTTGTTGTGACAAGTTGCAGGAAGACGAGGATCTCCTTTCCTTAACCTATCCCTGAGAAGAACACTCCAGGTGTCTGGGTAATCTGAACCAGAGGTTGTGTGACCTCCCCAGCACACAGCAGCATAAGCTCTTATTGACACACAGTCTTGAAGAGCTTTGAAATTTTGAGATCTTTTAACAGTTGTCCAATAACCTGCATTCATTTCATTTTGAAGGTAATAGTATTTGTCTTCAAAATTGTTTGTCTCTTGGTTAAATTCAAAGATATTCTTTAGACTGTTGCCGTATCTTGTAGTTGTAGAGCCCATTAAAAATGCATCAAATGGGGATAAAGTAATCATCACCACTAAGTTTTGGCGTCCATTACCATACAAATTGCTTGCCCATTTCCATCCACTATTGGTTGAAAGATCATAATAAATCACTGCTTCTGTTCTTCAACCTTTAACAACAAGCAACCATTTCTCTCCAGTAGTCTTCATGATGATTCCACAACTAGGATCTATGACTTGTTGATTTCCAATAAGGTTGCTATGAAAAACCCACTCGTTCTTTGAGACTGAATAATAGTATACTCCCATTTTATCTCCTACATAACATTCATGACCTCCTATCATCCATATTCTATCCTCTTCCACATCAGCAACAGAACAATGACGATGAATTGGATATGGTAAGTTTGCTTTAGATGTCCATATATTTGATTGATGATTAAACTCATGCAATGTATTTATACATCCTGAACCACCATTCCAGTGATCATATCCACCAACAATAAAGATTGAGTTTTGATAAGTTAACATTTGGAAATGTCTCCGTTTTCTAGGCAAGTTTAGCGTAGTAGTCCATGCTCCATTATTTGAATTTAGGTCAAACTTTTTACAGTCAGCTAATGGATCAGAAGCACCAGTATGAAGTCCTCCACAAACATACAACCAGCCATCTAATTCTGCCATACCCGGACTGTGTCTTCCTTGAATATCATCAATTTTGTGATTAACACATGTATATCTCTGATTTGTGAACACAGTAACTTGGTTTGCATAAACAGATCCATCAGTAGTATGACCACCAAACCCAATAGCAATCATTTCGTCAGTATTATCCCTACAATCAAAGCTTCCCACTGTGTTTATGCACAGCTGCTGGAGCACACTCTTTCTTAAATTCCTCCAATATCCTACTTCACCAAGTCCATTATTCTGAACTCCTATTTTGCTGATTACCAATGGAATGCTTTCTTTATAGTTGGCAACACATAAATTGGAGTTCTTATTATCTGAAACTGTAATAACAGTGTCTCCTGAAGAAACATCATAAAAGATATCCATGAAGAATAGATTAAATGTACTGGAGGACAGTGATGGCCTTATTTGCGAGGTAAATAAGTTTACACAGTTTTTATTTTCACATCTTGCAATATCGGTTCCTAGGATACGTAAATTAACCCTATAGGAAATTGTCATATCAGCATTTGAAACATAAAACCAAGCATTATTATCAATAGCAACCTCAAATCTAAATGTATGGTGGTTCTGATCTCCAATGTCTGATGAGCTTATGTTGAAAATCTTGATTCCATTTTTCCCAAATGTTTCAGCATTATATCCAGGGAAATTGTTACAATTATGCCAATCATTGTTTACACATTCATCAATATCTGTACACCCTGCTACAGGATCTCCAGTGAAACCAACCTTGCAAGTACAAACAAAGGTTCCTGGAAAATTCCAACAGTTAGAGTTAGCACCACAGTTATCAGTTCCAACTCTACATTCATCTATATCAATGCAACCACTGTGCTCAGCAAAATCTTCAAAACCTTCATTGCAAGTGCAAGTAAAGCTCCCAATTGAATTTTCACAAACTGTGTTACGTCCACAGTGTAATAAACCTTCAAAATGGCCATTGTTTGGAGAGCATTCATTCAATTCAGAACAATATGGTTGTACTGCTGTTTTGACACAATAATGTCCAGAAATACAATCCTCATTATCTTGACATCCAACCTCATTTTGTCCACACAGATGGTAACGCTTGTTGCATGGCTTGTAACAACAATTATCATCTGATTTGAAGTCAAATGTTTCAGAATTTCTTGGAAAGATATGTCTTGGAAAGAAGGTGGTGTTAAGACAATTGTTATCTCCACATTTAAGCCAACCCTGCCCGCTGTGTTTACACTCAGAGTCAGAATCACAGTGTCCCCCGCCCTCATCGCATGGATGTTCTGTAGTACATCGCTTTTCACAACAATCATCTTCCTCATCCCACCTTCCTCCAGGTTGTCTCCATTTCCCTCTATTACAACAATGCTCTCCACCACGACATATCTTGTCAATCCTAGGCGGAGATTCAAAATCAATCATGATTGCTTTTTCTGTTTCACCAGCAGCTGGATCCTCAAGAAATGTCAGATTTGCCAGGTCACACACTTTAGAGTTCTTGTCATAACTAGAAATCAACTTTTGAATGATTAATATAAGGTTAAGATATTGCTAAATATTGAGTCATTAATCTTTAAAAAGAAATTGAGACTTTGCAAAAAACTCAGATTTTCAAATCCCTCCATCTTTTGCAACCCTAGATGTCCTGGGTAGATATTAAATATTTCAAACTATGAATTATGTTAAATCAAGTAATCTAAGTTTAAAATATTACAGATGTCAACCATTCCATTGCAAAGATTTAAAGACTAGAAAATTTGAGTTTGTGGCAAGGACTTAATTCCTTTGTTATTCAGAATTATAAAATTAATGCCTTTTTATTTTACTTTAATTCAAATCTAAAAGTAAAAGCTTCAATACAATAAACATTATACCTGAAAGCATTACAAAAAGATCCATGAATATGATCCAAGTGACTGCACTGAATTCCACATTGCTTAATAGATTGAACTTTACTGCTTTTAGTTAGGTGAGCGTAGAAGGATGTTTCTGATATATTCTTGGTGCTGATGACAAAAAAAGTTTTATAAAAGATTAAAATCTAACTTTGAAAAAAGAATTAAAGAACCATACTAGATAGAAATGATTGGTAAAATGGCCAGGAAAGTTAATGTTTCACAAAAATTCACATAAAGTATTTGAGATTTTATTTTGACATGAAAATCATGACGTTAGTCAGAATTTTTCAGGATTTTCATAACCAGATATACTTGGATTGGCAAGGTCAAAAGAGTCAAAAGCATAGGTCAAGCAGGGGAAGGCTTTTTAAATTGGCCCAACATCAATATTTGATGCAATATTTCTAAGGTTGAGTGGATCACTGATGTTTGTAGAAGGACTTCATTTTACTGTGAACAAAATTGATTAATTGATTAATCTCTTTTCTGATATAGCATCCCTAATGTAAAGTGTCTGGGCATTAGAGTTCCAGATAATTAGGCTTGTTAAAACCAGAATCACAACCCTGGAGTAAACGCAGGTTATTTATGATACATTTAATCAGGTATAAAAAGGAAAATTTCAGTATTTACCTTTTCCAAAGCATTTTTTTAACTTTACCAGCAGAGATATTTCTAAACTGAAAAATGGTTTTGTCAGTTTTAGGCGAATTAAAACTTTTCTTGGTTTAAAATATGTAAATTTCAAACATGGTATTGTTTAAATTTAACTTTTTCAGACAAACTTACTGTTTACTAAATTGCACACATATTTGTAATTGTTATAGATTCAAAAATATAAAATGTCTTAAAATCAATACATGTTTAAAAGTGTAAATTTGATTTTTAAAAATCTTTGAATCTATGAAGAAGTTCTAAGACATTTTTTTCACTGCTTGAAACAAATATTTCGAAAATATAGTTTGAGGGAACACACGTGCACACAAGTCACAAATCAATAATGGTCTGAGATTCTATGATTTAAAAAAAATATTATAAAATGCTAATATTTTAATTAATCAGGGGAAGATTATGCCAAGTGCAGTTTTATTTTAAAGGGGGATGCAAACCTCCTTTTTAGGAAAAAAGGAGGCTGTTTATTTAAAACTATGAACAATCAACTTTATAATACCATGAAGGTGTGTTTGCCGTTAAAATCCCAAATATTTGAGTCAAGTGTTCAGTTCCTTTGTCCTCTAACATTTTTAATTAAATTTTTTTTTAGAAAAATCACCAAAAAAAAAGCAAAATAAGCGAATTTTTTTTCGTTAAGAATATTAACTGAAAAGTATCAGAAAATCAAACCTCTTAAATGATTAAAAAAAACTGACCTTTAACTTCTCCTTTCTCATGGTTGAATGAATAGGATTCGTGGCACATATTGATTTTTAGTGCAAGATATATATATTTATACCTCTGTCATTAATTTTGAAGAAGTGGTCAGCCAAAATTACGAAATTGTTCTTAACCCTTTTATAAGTTTTCATAAGACCATATGGTTAAAATGTTTCGGTCTCTGCAGTGCTCATGATGTGACCTGTGGAGTTCAAAAGAAACCTTTGAAAAGAAAAGTTCGGTGCAATGTGCATGCGTTCTATTCACATTTTTTTAGGGAAAAAATGAAATCTAAACAACGAATTTGCTTTTTTATCTTGAAAAAGTAAGACACTTGCACCCAAATAATTACCCAAATTTGTCTTTATGTAAACAAAAAATTCCAGAAAAATAAAAAAGGAAATAATTAAAATTTGAATAAATCAAAAATCAGTCAAACGAAGAATGTTAAAATGAAATTCAAGAAGAATTTTAAAAATCAATTTATCTTGAAAATAGAAGCTATAATACTATAATTTATCCCTCCCAATCTCCCTCCTCAGTAGGACCCAGAGTATCAAGGGTTATCTGATAGTTTGTGCAAGTTGAAATATTGCTTGGTAGTTAATGTGCAAAAGAAATTGACAAATGACAACAAGACCAGCTTAAAACTGTATACATAGTAAATATTAATGCGTACTCTATACAATTTATCGACCGTTGCAAAATCTTAACATTATTATTTACTTTTTAGATTTATTTTCATAATGATTATAGAAATGGACAGAGTTGTTTAGTTTTGCTGAGTTCTGAGTTTTGAAAATTGTTCTTTAATAATGTTCAAATTAGGTATTCCTGTAGCAAATGCCTACTCCATAGCAATTTACTATTTTTAATGTTTTCTAGTTCCAATAATTAAACATATTCTGGAATACCTTTTTTACATAGTGGGATGGGAGGAGGTGGGGGTTGACCGTTTTTCTTTACCTTACAGAACTAAACTGGAGTCTTCAGAGACGGTACCAGTACACACGTCGGACCCACAAACGTCAGATAGTACAAACGTCAGACTAGTGCAAAGAGTGCAAACGTCGGACTAGTACAAACGTCGGACTAAAGAAAAAGTTATTATTTAATTTTAAGATTTTTTTTATTAAAAATATATTTCCTATTATCGAATGGTCTAATTAAAATCTACCCAAAGAAACTGAGATGTTGCCACTAATTCAAATATTCTCATCACTATATCTTTGCAACCTGATGGTATTAACCTTTGATACTTTCATGCTTAAACTTATAGATCTGATAGATTTCACAGGCTGAAATATCAAAGGTCTACGACATCGGGTTGGAAAGATATAGACTTGGAAAAATCAGAGTTTATGACAAGAACTCGATTCCTTTTGTGTTTGTTGCTTGCAAAGACGATTAATTTTTTATAAATATATATCTATTATTAACATTGAGTAATTTACCTGTTCAAAAATTGCAATAATTTCCTGTCTGAAATATGGCTATAGCTTGATGATTTATTGTGATGTGACCATGCTGGTGATCAATATTGGAACTCAGCCAACCGCCCACCGGAGGTCGCTGCGTTTTTACCTTAAAAAAATTTTAAATCGTCCATAGGGTTGCGAATTGGCGATTTAATATCGGAGAATTCGCCCCAAAAATAAATGTTTTTATAATTTTCAAGTTTTTAATTTTTCTTGGAAATGTAATGCTGAATTTAAATCTGTAACAAGTATTTAAAAAATTGAGACTGATCATTATTTATAAATTTCTAGATAAAATCATAATAATTTTATTTTTTCTGGTTTGTTAAAGATCAAAATGAAAGTATTTTCACATCGAACGTAGTGAGGTGTGAAATTACTGTTAATTCGATCGAAAGCAAAATAGAAAAAGTCAAAATCACAGCAAAAACTTTTTCACACGCATAATACCAATTACAATAACACATATAGTTTTATTCAATTTTACTCAACTTATTTAATAGCAGGTCGATAACGTTACTTTATCAACTCCTTTTGTAATTTTGATTACAGAAAATAGTTTGAAATTAGTGATTGTTGTCCTCGACTCCCTCGACAGCGTCAGGCTTATAAAATGTTGGGTTATAGCTTTTATTATCGACTTTTACTCTTGATTTGGGCCGGGATCCTAAAAACCAAGTCGTTCAATTTGTGCATTTCTAACATTCCGTGTGAGAACGTTTTAATTTTTTTGAAAAACGATCGTTTCGTTATGAAAACGACGACGAATAATCAGAAACGAATTACCATCGTTTTTAAAACTATCGTTTTTTTTAAAGTTCGTTATTTAAAAATGGTCGTCTTAAAAACGATTGTTTTGAAAAACGATCGCTTTTATAAAACTCGTCGTTTCGTTAACGATCGTTAACGACGACCCTTCGTTAACGATCGTTAACGAAGAGAGGAAACCGACCTGAAGGGCATCTGTACTTATCATTGAGTAGTTTTTAAGAAAATATCAAGAAGTTTTAGATCCCCCCAAAACTGTTTAACTTCATGTAAGACGACATTAAATATAGTTTCATGTAATATTTAAAAAACTTTTATGTTAAAAAGACTGTAAGCGTGACTATAAGTGTTCCTTGATGGAAAGATTGCAATATCTGATTCATAACGTTATAACACTTCATAATGTGTTAATAGCGTTGTCTGATCAAGTATAAATTAGTGAATTGTGCAATTCTACTGTAAGAAAAATGTAGGATTTGTTAGGAATAAACACTTTTAGACTAAAAAATCGACAATATCTTCCACTTTATTGATAAGATAAAGGTTTCGAGGGTTCTGTTTTGAATCTTTGCGTCCGGATGTTAACTTGACATAGTATGCTCAGCTTTATGTATTGTTCAAATATTTATATTAATCTAGTATAGAGATCGTTAACGTAAAATTACTTTTCAATTCATAGCGTCGTCTGATCAAGTATGAATTAGTGATGTCATTTTTATAATTTTGATAACGAATTATTTTCAATTGTGGCTTCTCTACATAAAGTGAGTTGTGCATTTCATATAATTGTAGGAAATATCGGAAATAAAATCTTTGTTTAAATATTTGTATAGTATGATCATTAACATAAAATTACTTATCAATAAGATAATTTGATATTCTTTTTTCCGATATTAAGATGAGTTTCAGGACTTTTTAGAAAAGATTTCTCAGCAATTAAAATTGCAAAATGGTTAAGCTAAACTTGAGAAATAACAAAATATTAGCATACCACATTAATTCTTATTTTTTTGTTGAATTTATATTTAACAAATCATTTGCTTTCACCAAATAAGCCCAAATCCAAGTTTCAAGTTGATTTAATTTTGATACTATAAAAGAAGCAACTATAGATGATATCTTTAAGGAAGCCCATTTTCACTCTGAACCCCCTCGCCAAGTTAATTTGTTTATTAAAATGAGTTTATCTTTTTTCAAATTTCATCCGAGGTGCTAACTTTAAACGAGATCAATTTATTTTAGAGAACTAGTTTTAAAATCGCGTACATCCTAAGGAAACATTTTTAAAGATTTCAAGAAGAAATGTTAAACTCTATTTTCCAAATTTTTACAAAGAACAGAATCTTGTTCACTGATGATTGATTCGTTTTACATACTTTTCATAATTTTTAACATTTCTCTTTCTTTTAGACTGAGCTTATGTGCCCCCTGTAGTAGTGCACCAGGAACCCGATTTGATGAACCATACTTCTTTTCTGATAACATGGCTGAAGTTGCTGAACTCTGTATTCGCGGTTCATCCACTTCCCAATCTAAACCAGCAAGTTCTTCCAGTAATTGCAGTGCCTAGCTATAGAGGGTAAAAATGATTGAAATACTAATATAAAACCAAAAGTGACATAATATATTTTATGTAAGATAGAAAAGATGAACTTTCTACTTTATTTAATGTACGCTAAAACTGTATTGCAGAATGCTGCAGTACGGTTCAAAAGCTTAGTTTATACCAAGGTACTAATGCAAAGAAAGTTAATTGCGGTCACGTATACTCTGCAAACATAATGAAACCGGTTCTCTCTAAGCGGAATTTGAAAACAAGAATAGATGCATCTGTGTTCATTCAGTATCCGAGGTTGTTAAAAGCATTTAATTTTGATAATGCACATCAAAGTTTCCTATGACCAGAATATTTCATAGATTATTTTTGTAAAAATGGATTCCATGTCAGGCTGTGACATCCGTCTTGTGTTTACTTTTCCGCCCAAAGACAGTACACTGCAGTACAAAAAATGCGTACACCTCTGAAATAACTTTCCTTGCATGAGTACCTTGGTTTATAGTGCGTGTATGTACTTTGTTGTTCTATTTTACTACTAGGCTTCTAATAGTCCAGTAATATCGTTCTTTTTATATAAAAAAACGATCGTTTTTCAAAAGTTAAAAAAATCGTTTGTTTAGTAATTAAAAAACTATCGTTTTTCAAAATTTTAATGAAAATCGTTCGTTCAGAGAAAACACGGATAGCTTTTTTCACGATCTTTCAACCGAATTAAATTGTTTTTTTTTTAATTTAATCCAGAGAAAATTCATCCTAATTCTAGCATTCAATCCAGAATAAATTCATCCTTGATCTAGCATTCAACCCAGAATAAATTCATCCTTGATCTAGCATTCAACCCTGAATCAAATTCATCCTTGATCTAGAATTCAATCCATGGTAATTTCATCCTTGTTCTAGCATTCAATCCAGAGTAAATTCATCCTTGTTCTAGCGTTCAATCCAAAGTAAATTCATCCATGATCTAGCATTCAATCAATGGTAAATTAATCCTTGTTCTAGCATTCAATCCAGAGTAAATTCATCTTTTTCTATCATTCAATCCATGGTAAATTCATCTTTGTTCTAGCATTTAATCCAGAGTAAATTCATTTATGATCTAGCATTTAATTCATGATAAATTTATCCTTGTTCTAGCATTCAATCCAGAGTAAATTCATCCTTGTTCTAGCAAAAATCCAGAGTAAATTCATCTTTGTTTTGGGATTTAATACAAGATAAATTCATCCTTGTTCTAGCATTCAATCCAGAGTAAATTCATCTATGATCTAGCATTTAATCCAGAGTTAATTCATCCTTTTTCTAGCATTTGATCCAGAGTAAATTCATCCTTGTTCTAGCAACCAATATTTGGTAAATTCATCCTTGTTCTAGCATTCAATTCAGAGTAAATTCATCCATGTTCTATCATTCAATCCAGAGTAAATTAATCCATGTTCTAGCATTCAATCCAGAGTAAATTCATCCTTTTGCTAGCATTCAATTCAGAGTAAATTCATCCTTGTTCTAGCAACCAATCCATGGTAAATTCATCCTTATTCTAGCATTCAATCTAGAGTAAATTCATCCTTGTAGCAACCAATCCTTGGTAAATTCATACTTGTTTTAGCCTTCAATCCAGAGTAAATTCATCCATGTTCTATCATTCAATCCAGATTAAATTCATCCATGTTCTATCATTCAATCCAGAGTAAATTCATCCTTTTGCTAGCATTCAATTCAAAGTAAATTCATCCATGTTCTATCATTCAATCCAGAGTAAATTCATCCTTGTTCTAGCATTCAATCCAGAGTAAATTCATCCTTTTGCTAGCATTCAATTCAGAGTAAATTCATCCTTGTTCTAGCATTCAATCCAGAGTAAATTCATCCTTGTTCAAGCAATCAATCCTTTCTAAATTCATCCTTGTTCTAGCATTCAATCCAGAATAAATTCATCCATGTTCTAACATTAAATCCAGAGTAAATTCATCCTTGTTCTAGCATTCAATCCAGAGTAAATTCATTCATCCTTGTTCAAGCATTCAATCCAGAGTAAATTCAATCAACTTTGTTCTAGCATTATTATTATCATCCACTACAACAGGATATCCTCAGGATTTCTCAGCATAACATGGGAACTACATTCTTGGACTCTACAGATAGTTCAACTACTCTAATAACAGGGGAAATACATTCGTGGACTCTACAGATAGTTCAACTACTCTAGATACTTTAGGAGAGCCTCCCTATATGTTCATTAGAGGTATAGAGTAACTCTATAGATAGTTTAACTACTCTGGATGCTACAGCCGGGCTTAGTGAGAGGTTCACTAAAACTAGAGAGTACAATATCAACAAAGAGATGTCTAATGGAATTATAGATACTTGAGCTGGACCTATGAAAAAAGACACTGGAGATACAGAACAGCTAGGACAGCCTCATTCTCATCATCCACTACTACAGATAGTTCAACTACTCTAGATACTCTAGGAGAGCCTCCCTATAGGTTCACTAGAGGTGTAGAGCAAATCTACACCTATAAGAAGCTCTAGGATACCGAGGAAAACTAAGGATATCAGGAACTAGAATTTCCAGGATACAGAGAGGAACTAGACGCTCTAGGATACCGAGGGGAACTAAGGATATCAGGAACTAGAACGCCCAGGATACAGAGAGGAACTAGAAGCTCTAGGTTACCAAGGGGAACTATGGATATCAGGAACTAGAACGTCCAGGATACAGAGAGGAACTAGAAGCTCTAGGATACCGAGGGGAACTAAGGATATCAGGAACTAGAATGTCCAGGATACAGAGAGGAACTAGAAGCTCTAGGATACCAAGGGGAACTAAGGATATCAGGAACTAGAATGTCCAGGATACAGAGAGGGACCAGGAGCTCTAGGATACCGAGGGGAACTAAGGATATCAGGAACTAGAATGTCCAGGATACAGAGAGGGACCAGGAGCTCTAGGATACCGAGAGGAAGGATATCATGAACTAGTATCCCCCCTGATATTTCTAGATTTTTTAACCTAAAACATGAACCAACTGAAGTTATTTCAAATAGTCAAATAAACTTTAAACAAGGCAATTGTGTAGTGTACATAGACCCGTTACACAATAAGTTCATTTTTATGCTATTAGTAAATCATTTGCGTTATAACATCAAATGCATTTGTAAAATTTCTTCGCTTTCCTTTTTCAGAGGTTTAGGGGGTTCCATTGAACAATGGAAAATCAAAAACCTTTAATGTTCCAGAAACATTTATAGGATTTAAATTTTTGTATGCCACAAAAAAAACGTTTTTTAATTTTAACTATATAACAGGCCCGTTTATAATCTGTAACCTGCTTATATTTAAAAAGTCAGTATCAAGCTTTTTTATTTAACATTTAGAACGGAACTGAGTTGTCAAATATTCCGATCCCTATGTTCATTTGAAACATGTTATCTAATTAATTGTATGGTCCCTAACTTCATAATTATAAAAAAATTTAAAAACGGAATTGGAAGAAAATTTTTTCAAATGAGCGTAATGTGTTGATTTGAACTACTGCAGTATATGACGTCATGTCAGTAGTTCAAATGAACAATAGTTCAAACGAACAATAGTTCAAACGAACAATAGTTCAAACGAACAATAGTTCAAACGGGAGTACATTATAGTTAAAATGAGAATCCACCTGGATTTGCGTAGGTCGAAAGGGTAATGTTGATCCGCTCGATACTGCCCATCCGTCCTATTGCCCATCCGCTATACTGCCCATCCGACACTGCAACATCTCACCTACGACAGCTGTAGGTCGGATGGGCATATTTTCTTGGTCGGATGGGCATTTTACGTAGGTCGGATGGGCGATGCTATCTCATTTGGACTATAACTGCCGTTTGAACTATTGTTCATTTGAACTATTGTTCATTTCAATTTCGTAGGTTGGATGGGCATATTTAGTAAGTCGGATGGGCACTTTTTGGATGGATGAGGACGAGCGCTGCGGCCATGAAAGACCTATAATTTTAACAATTTAACAATTGAAAGATATATGTATATCCAAATATTTTTTTTAAAAAGACGACATTACAGATCTGCTTGAAGCCTCTCAAAGTTTTAAAATTACTTGGCATTATACCGCAGAAATCCAGACATGTGGAGTAAACCCATGCGGACAAATTAGAATTATCTTGTAGTACGGTGTCGTTATCTTCTCAACAAATCTGTTATATCGTATTGTGTATAACTTTTTTCTTTTTCTAAATTTAAACTAGTTTTACATCAAAATGGCGAAATCTAAATTTAAGCCGAGGAATACTGAAAAGGAGAATAAACCCGCCGAATTCAAAGTAAAGGACAAAATCTCGAAGAAGCGACGACCAGTGAAGAAATCTGAGCAGAGCTTGAATATCAAGGCGAGGAAAGCTTTCGGTTCAGGAGAGGTAATTAAAGAAATAAACTGATTAATTGACGAACGTTTATTTCTATGGGGATCTAAAGGCGAGCACCTTAAATGTCAAGAAATAAATTAAAGATCGGTAATTTCCTAGAGAACGATTTTTGGGTCTGTCCTAGTATACGATTTTTGGACCCCCCCCTATGGTTAATGTTATAGATAAGTACGGTTAGCGATGAGTACAGGTCAGGTTACAGATAAAAATGGTTGAAGGTAAAGATGGTTCAAGCTTGAGATAATTAATGTTCATGTTAGAGATTAGTATTGTTTACTTAACATCA
>NW_019396392.1:128441-214036 GCF_000591075.1 Eurytemora carolleeae
CCCCCCTATAAAATTTTTATGGCGTTAAGTTTGGTGTTTGGGCGCAGCGCCTGTCCTAGCCGTAGCATTCGGTCCACAAGTCTGTTCTATCCTCAGTGGAAATTACACTAACATGACCCTGAACAACCTAATAACATAGTTGCGGCTTAAAATTTATTATTTTAGATAGATGCTGCAGAACAGGCTCGTAAGAAGGATCAGGATGGAAGAACTTTATACGTCAGGTTCATTGGGGAACAACTACCTACGTCACAAGATGAAATAAAGGTTAGTTCTCGTTTGTCCAGTATCCCCTGCTAATAACTACTGCATTTTAAGTTATTATAACTAACCATATTCTTGTCAGAGTTAAAATTAGAATATTTTTATGAAAAATATCGCATGTCTGAAACCGGATCTGGGTTCATCTTGTCTGGGGCGAATCCAAGATCCGGATCTAATTAAAATATATATTTAGCACTGCATACGGTAGCAATTAAGTTTTATAATATTTATTTTCAGGAATTGCATTCTGATATAAAGTTTGTACGTACACCTCGAACAGCAGGGAAGAAGAAAGATGATCAGGTAGGACAGACTTAAAATAAATTCCCCCTTCTTCGAGGTTTAGTTCGTCTACAAGGATATTGTTCACTCACAGGGGTGTATATTTTTAAGATTTACCTCTCTTCCAAATATTTTTAGAAGTTCTCTGGGATGGATTTATCAAATTTAACAATAAAATGAAAGATTGTTTGCTTTTCCTACTGTAAACCTGAAAATATACTGACTGTTATTTTTCATTTTCACCCTTGTATTATTATCATTACGGGTTCGTTCCTGATCATGTTATTTATGATACATATAAATCATGGGAAATTAAGAAATATAGCTCATCACTCTGAAATTTAGTGAAACCCATATCAGCTAGTTTTCTAAGTTGTTCAAAGAGAGGGGGGGGGAACTTTTTTTTTAATAAGGGTTCTCTGACTAAACTGGAAGCTGTAGATTTTTAGGTTGATCATTATTTCTTCGAAACTTCAGATGTTAGCATTAAACATGGTTCGTCGGGTTTTATCGTAATATGGGGGCAGGGAAGCGCCCCCCCCCCCCCCNCCCCCCCCGGAACCCAGGTAGGGTTAAAAAAAATAATGAAAATGTTCTCGTTTTAGAAATTATACAAATATGCCTTCCTTGAGTTTTCTAACGAGGAGGAGTGTATCAAAGCCAAGAATAAGCTTGCAACTACAAGGTGAACTGAAGATACCTTTATAAATGATTGCAGCATTGCTTGTACTTGTATAACTACTGTACTGTGTACATCATTGTACTGTCTACATCATTGTACTGTGTACATCATTGTACTGTGTACATCATTGTACTGTGTACATCATTGTACTGTGTACTTATTTTACCATTGTACTGTGTACTTATTTTACCATTGTACTGTGTACTTATTTTACCATTGTACTGTATTTAGTTTTACCATTGTATTGTACTTGTACAATTAGTCATTGTACTGTGAACCTATTATACCATTTTACTTTGTACTTGAAATCATTTTACTTGTACTGTAAACTCACTTCTTCCTTGTGAGCACAGTCATTTTACCTATTCTACAATGTTTCCTTATTGTTGTAATTAGCTAGCTTACTGGATTTAGTTTTATAATTGGGACTTTTTCCCTTCCCCTGCCCTAGTAACAAGGGGAGTCAACTACTAGAAATAGCATTGTTCCCCCCCCCCTCATTATTGTTAAGAATTTCCTTTCTCGTAGGAGGGTTGAACATTTTTACTGCTTTAATTGCAAACTAGCCATTTTGCCACTAAATACTTTTTCTCCTTTTTTTTCTTTTTCTTGAATTTTCTTCCTGTTTTTAATTTTACAAATTGGAATTTAATATTTCATCTTTTAGGTTCAAAGGTTCGGAACTTTTCCTTGACTTTGTCGGCGAGAAATCCCGCAGTTACAAGAAGGAAGAGAAAGCTCAGAAGTTAAATCCATGTCGATTGTTCGTCTGTGGGTTAGCTCCTGGTGTAACTAAGGTATGAAAAAGTCTTTAAGAATATATCTACTATCTACCCTTCTCACATGAAAATTAATGTTAATATAATAATTTTGATCATAATTGTTTTACGAACGAACCAACACCATGATTCCGCCGTTATTAACTGGCATTTCAGATTGCAATTCCCTAAAAGGGACTAAATTCGTTATTACAATTGATACTCCATTTATAGCGAAACAAGTTTGAGTTTATTATATGTTGGTTCTTAGGAAACGGATTTATGGCACTTATTTAAATCGTGACATGTTTATCTCATAAAATTTTCTTTTTATGATTATCATTAAACTCTCTCTCAAAGGAGCTGTAGGTGGTATGAAGGTGAAACTTAAATTGATAAATTTTGTATAGGGTGCGCTGAAAGAAATGTTCCCTAAATGCTCCCACGCTGAGATACCGAGCCAGTCTGCTAAGAAAGGGACACCCTTCGGCTTTGTGCAGTTTTCTTCAGCAGGAGATGCTAAGGAATGACGCCATATTTTATCAAATGCCTTATAAACAAAATTTCACAAAGAGATTTTACATTGCTTATGATCTAGATCAATAAACCTGGACATTCACTCGGTTAAAATATTACCCCCCCTCTTCATTCATCAACCTTTTTTTTCTCCAGTTCATGTTAAGAATTAAAATAATACAGTTGGGTGGGTTTCTTACTTGAGATTTATGTGAAAAATTCATGTTTTTGTTGGCTAAAAGTATTCAAACGAAAGTAAGAAGTTACTACTTGAAGTCGACAATTGTTTCATGTTCTTCCCATTCTTCGAAACCCTTTCCTTTTCTTAACGACAATTTTTAATCTTGAACGAAATTTTTTTTAATTTTTGCTGATAAATTATGGGTTTGCTTAGTCTGCGTTTGATGCTGCTCAAAACCTGGACATTGCTGGACACAAGATCACTGTCTTGTATGCCAAGGTTTCTGAGGATAAGGACAAGATCATTGAGCATAAAGCCAAGAAGAGGAAAGCGGCAGACAAGAAGAAGGCTGAGAAGAAAAAGGCGAAGATAGCTGATACAGCTGAAACTGCTGCACAAGCTTCTGATTCAGATGACGACGAGGATGAGGATGAAGAGGATAAAGAAGAACAAGAGGAAGTTAAATTCAATCCTAAGAAGAAAGGTTCTGCTGCTCCTGTTGCGGATGCAGAGGCAGACACCGAAGAAGAGGATGATGAAAATGATGATGATGAAAATGATGATGATGAAAATGATGATGATAACGATGAAGATGATAACGATGAAGATGATGATGATGATGATGAATTTGAAGATGCTGAGAATACTCTTGGAGATGATGCCGCTGGCGATGATGACGACGACGACGATGATGACGATGATGATGAATAAGATCAATCCACTAATTTCTCCATTCGTATTCTGTACCTGTACTTATTTGTTTGAATTTTCATTTATTTGCCTTGTTAATAATTTGATTATTTTCAGAAGAAACTCATCTAGGAACTCAACATGTCTGATGTAGAGGGAGATGATGTCCCCGTCGCCGCCGCCCCCGTCGTCGCAAGCGGTCCCATGGACATCAACACCGCCATCGCTGAGGTTCTGAAGCAGGCGCTTATCGCCGATGGGCTAGCCAGAGGTCTCCGAGAAGCTGCTAAGGTATTTTAATTGATATTTAAACTCCATTTTATAGTGTTAAGTCCGATACACAATGCTTAGTCTGTCTAAAATATTTTATATAACAAAACTGTAAAAACGTTTTCTTCCACACTATGAATAAGATTAAAGTTGAAAGGGTACCGTTGTGAATATCCCTCTTTAAAAATACAATTGTATCTTTCAGTCTTGATGTGACTTGTTTCTACTTAATTATTATAAAAATATTTTAAGTTAGAGAAATTCTTAGAAGGTTAATTTAAATTAATTAATATCGTAATTTTTACGTAGTTTTTTGGGGTTAATTCTAAATTTGTTCATTAAAGACTTATTTTAGGGAAAAAGTACTTCAATAATTCAATTTTTTTTTTTTTCATTCTTGAAAAATTGTTTCCTCCTCTTTCCCTTCAAAATTTTCCTTGGAAGATGGGAATGTGTTACGAGGGTTTTATACGTTAAATAGGGGATACTTATTACTAAATGATTTTTAGGGAGAAAAAAATAGTTGTTGGTTCAAAGGTTTTAATGAGGACAAAAAAATGTACGTTTTTTCTCTCACCCCAAAACATTTAAAATAATATCTCGCGGAAGTGGGGGGGGGGGGGGAGATCTCGAAATTTTTCACCTGTCCCATACTTTGGACCATCTAGAAATTAATATTATTCAATGTTTTTAGGCTCTGGATAAAAGACAGGCCCTGCTGTGTGTTCTATCTGAGAACTGCGATGAACCAATGTACAAGAAGTTGGTTACAGCTCTCTGCTTGGAGCACAACATCCCTCTAATCAAGGTAATTTTCAAGAGGTGGACGCCAATGCTTAGGATCCTTTTATATTGATTCTGGATCCACCCTGAGCCCGCGATTTAAAAACTTTGGCTCGAGTCGTAATTCCTTAAACCCGACTGTAAGACCCAATCTTTGACCCAACAATGAGGACAGCTTGTGTCACGTGATTGACAGCTTTAAGATTTCGGCTCGACTTGCGGAGTTAGGCCCAATGAAAATGAAATTGGCTTTGCTGGTTTTAGTAGCTCAATGTTGATCTTGTTCTCATAAAAACCGGGAATCCGCCAATTCCTTCCATGAAAATAAGATGCAGCTTGAATCCAAAAGCTCAAGCTATAAATAAGGCCCAACGACAGCAAAGACACCAAGCCGTATTTTCCCGAGTTTTTAAATCGCGGGCTCTGAAGTAATGGATCCGGATCCAAATCCAGGCCATGAACGATGATTTGCTGTTTTTTTCAAAAGAACTTGCAAACTCTTTTCCCCTTATTTTTACGCTTAAATTCAATTAATCTATAAGAAATAAGAAATTATTGGTCTTAATTTTAACAGTTCAGATATGGGTTTGAGAAAAAAGTGTTGTTTTAAGATATGTGTGACGATTATTTAGTTTCTAATGGCCACAGTAGAGTCTGTTTTAAAATCTGAATCCAGTTTTCACTCTTTTCGCTATTCATTTAATCCGTCGTAGGTTTTGTTACCTTGATCCAATGTAGCTGGACCAGAACGCTTAATATTAAAATAGTATTGGAATTTTCTGAGGTCAAAATCTCGCTGTAATGTCACGTTTTTCTATGCCTGTCTTTTTGCTCACATTGTACACTCGCACATTTCCTAACAATTAAAACGAGGATTATACAAATTTCAATAAAATGTTTAAAGGATTTGAGTCTTTACCACAAACTCTGATTTTCTATTCCTTATATCTTTTTATTACAATGACTTAGACCTTAGATATTTCAAACTTTGAATTGCGGTAAAACAAATAATCCAAGTTTAAAATATCTTCCGGTTTCCGAAATAAAGGGATCAGAAAATTTAATTTTGTGGCAAAAACTCAATTCCTTTTTCTTGAAAAAAAGATTAAGAAAGTTTAACTCCGTGTTATATTCTAAATCGATATTAAGTTCTTGTTTGTATCAGGTTGACTCTAACATGAAGCTTGGTGAATGGGCTGGTCTCTGCAAGATCGACCAGGAGGGAAACGCCAGGAAGGTCGTGAAGTGCTCCTGTGCCGTAGTCAGAAACTGGGGACAGGAGACTCCTGCTCATGACGTTCTTCAGGTTTGTTCTTGATATTTTAAAGGGACTGTTATAGACATAATTATAAACAATTCAATTTATACAGAACCATGACCGATTAACGAGGGTTGTATTTAAATCATTGTCTGAGTAAAATTATGGGATTTATTCTCATTTGCAGTTTTCTGCAAACTAAAGCTTGCGCCCATTTGTCAAGCGAGAAAAAATGAAATATTCAGAATTTAACACTTCAAGAAAAAGCATCATACTATAAGTATAAAATTTAGAGAAAGGAAAAATAAATGATTTATATTCAAGAAAATATGTAACAGTAAATCCAACATGTCTGCCTTTATAAATGGAGTCACTCGTGAATTCTTGTACAACTTTAAGTCATGACTGTTAAAATGGGGAGTAATTCCAGAAAAATTTAAATCCATTAGTGTTACTTTTTTTCCGGGTCATGTGTTAAAAATTGGAAATTTAAATTATTTTCACCGCTTGCATCAGGAAATAATATGCGGTAATTTGTTGTTGCATTTTTAATTAATATTTGCCGATATCTAGTATATATTGGCGTGCTCTAAAGAATTATTAAAAAATACGCTTAAAATGTTAATAATATTTTAATTATTTTTCAGGAATATTTGAAGTCTCAGCGTTGAAAGAACTCTGTGCTGCGGCGTGGACAAGAATTATGTTATTGTATTGTTAAAGACAATAAATTCTTGTAAAACCATAAATATCTTTTCTGATTCTTTCAGATATAATGGAGAAAGCTAGTGTGAATAAGATACTTGTCAGGCAGGATATTCTTAACCATTCTGAAGAAGATTTGAGGATTTACTTTATGTCGAATTGCGAATTTTCTTAAATTTTGGCTGGTTATTGACATATGGTTCTCGTGAAGAGTTAGTGACAGTACATCAGAGTTGGGAACTTTTGTGTTTGATAATCAAAATCCCGATATCCAGTGGACAACTTTTATTTGAGTATAAATGGTTGATGTTATCATTTTAGTTAACATCTCGGGGATAAGTACAGAACGGATCAAATAAAGATTAAATTAATCTGAAGACTAACAGGAGATCGCGTTCAAGTACTGATTTCTTAATCCACAATACAAAAGTTTCCAGCTCTGAACTGGTATATAACTTTTCAATTGTGTTATGGTATCATATATGCCTCGGGTGGATTTAAGAAAATTTTAATAGTAGTAGCTTTTTCATGCTGGCATAGCGACTTGGCCAATGTATAGTACAGTGATATTCACAATAGTTGAGAATAAAACTATTACTTTGAACACTTCGAGTTTTATTCTTATTTTCTTATCGTTACGCTGATGTTGGCTTTGAAAATTGTCTTATTTTGTATTTTTTTTTTTGGCAAAGATTGCAAAAAGTTTATTAGTCTCTTTTTTTGTTAACTTGCACACTACAGTTTGCACTGAAATCAATATTGGTGCATAAAATTTTATTTGGACTAACAAATTTAAATTTTATATTGCTTATCAATTAGTCTAAATGGAGTGAAAATTGGTTTCTAACATGTGGTTTTTCCTGAGCGTTTATCGCCTAAATAGTCTCATTTGTGCAAATGTGCATGCAATCAAATGCGTCAAATTGTTTTTAAAAAGTGGGTTGTCTGGAGTGGTAATAATTTAATATTGTCAAAAATTCTTATTTTTTATCTAGTTTGCGACCCTGTATAGTTCAAGCACGTGTTCATATTATCCATCATCTTACAAACACAATCAAGGAATAGTGCAGAAGAGTTTTTATATTTTTCAATCTTTCTTTTTCTAAATGTTGTTCTCAAAAAGGTACTGAAGCATTGATCTCCATCTTTTTTAATTCCTTTCCCGATATCCCGCGTTGGTCATACCCGATAGGGATAACTTGATTAAGGGGTCAAGGATTTATCCTCACATTTAAGATTTCAAGATTAAGCTTTCAAGATTTAACGATAGTCCACTCATAAGTTCTGACCTCAGTTCATTAATTCTTGTTAATATCATGAAAATTAAATTAATTAGATAATTTCTTTAATTTGAATTCCTGAAAAATCAAACTTATTTCATAAAACCTTGTTTTTAAATTATTTATTTATTTTATCTCATTGCAGTAAACTTTCTTCCAACTTTGCTTGCTTCCGATTCCATTAATTTAATAAATCAAGTCTAACTTTAATTAAAAGTTTCTTGTATAAGAAGATTCTATCTGACAATGAACAATTAATGAATTAAATTAATTCGAACGCTAATTAAAAATTTCCAGTAAAATAGAATTTTGACAGATTTAATTGTTTACCAATAGATCCTTTTTTCTGTCAAAAAACTTTGCAAAAAATAATGCAGAATCCCAGATATATAAATACATAGACCGTCATAAGTTTATTGATAATTTTAAAAAAACTTCTTTTTATTTTTAATTCTAGGTAAATTAATAGCCCTGAAATATGAATTCAATCAATATTTTAATATTTAACTCATTTTTCCGCGGCATTTGATCTTAAATATGTAATACGACATTATATTAACTCTTGCTATGTATTCATATATCTGGGATTCACTTTATTAGACATAAATAGCCCAATCGGGCTAGGGTTGATATTTAGAGTTGACCCACTGGCGCTGGGACGATTTATTATTCTCTTCTGAATCTATTAATTAATAGAGATTGAAAGACAGGAAAACTAAGACTGAGGAGCAGAAAATTGAGAATGAAAGGTTGGACTTTAAAATTCTTATGTTATGAGTAATTTTTTTTAAAACTTTAACCCCGTATTAGACTAAAGCAAAAGCAAAATCTTGATAAAAGAAAAAGTTGTCGGAAACGAATCAGAATCAATTAAAAAACTGTTTCAGGAAGATTAAGAGGTTTGTTGATGAAATCCTTTTCATCAAGAAAGTGAACAAGGATATAGTAGGTAAGTCTGATTCAAACAGTGCTATGGATCCGGTTCCGTTGGATCCGCAACATTTCATGGCTTCCATGAATCCGGATCCAAGGGGCAAAATATTAAGAACTAAAAAAACCTTATGCTCTCTAAACCCAAGTCTGAACTGTTGTAAAAATGATTCGTCAGGTTTTAGCATAAAAATTCTTTTGTTAGACAAAATCAATAAGCTAGATTTTTTATTTTAGCCAAGTTTCTTCTGACAAATACAATAAGTTTACTAGTTATATTTTAGCCAATTTTGAGCTTACAATTAGTTGAGCATTTAAGATAATTTTGCCAAGCTCACGCTGACAAATATGATGAGCTTACAAATTATATTCAAGCCAAGGTTTTTAGGGGCAACTCAATGAGATTATACATTATATTTTAGCCAATTATGTGCTGACAAATATTATAAGCCTACAAGTTATATTTTAGCCAAGTTTCTGCTGACAAATACGATTAGTTTACTAGTTATATTTTAGCCAATTATATGCTGACAACTATAAGCCTGCAAGTTATGTTTTAGCCAAGTTTATGCTCACAATAGTTGAGAATAAAACTATTACTTTGAACACTTCGAGTTTTATTCTTATTTTCTTATCGTTACGCTGATGTTGGCTTTGAAAATTGTCTTATTTTGTATTTTTTTTTTTGGCAAAGATTGCAAAAAGTTTATTAGTCTCTNGATGAATGGATATATTTTTATCACTAATCAATTCTTTATAATAACTTATCAATTGGATTATTTAAATTATCAGAGGTCAACTTGTTGGAAATGATGGAATCAAGAAGTTATCTGTTTTCTGTACAGTCTCAAGTATTTTCCCAAACAGTCTGAACTCTACAAGAAAGTGAATCTACGCTGTAGATTAACGCGATTTCACACTTAAGCTTTTACCTCTGAACAGATTATCTGATAAACCTTTAATTAAAACTATTTATTTAACTTTTTCGATCCAATAAATATTTCTAAAAATTTTACTTTTCGTTGTTGTACATTTTTACTGTTCAACGTGCATATTTTTACTCAACTCAAGACGGAATTAACAGCAGAAATTTGTTAAATTTGATTTTTTTTTAACAAATTAATTGTGTTTTATTTTAGATGCGGGCTTTTATCCGGTTATGTGATCATAAATTTGTGAATGTCAAGATAAAAAAATTCAGGGAAAAAAATATTATTTTGAGTTTCTAGTTTTAATAAGAAAATTGAAAGTATTTAAAAAGTAGAAAAAATTTAGTTTGGTTTAAAATATTTTTCATTAAAGAGAAGAGAACCCAGATTGGAATGATAAACTGCACAAAATAATTTACACCCTGGGGAAGCAAACCCAGGCAAAGAAGATGAAGTTGGATAAAAACAAGATGGGCGCCGGGAAGAAAAAGCCCCCAAAAAAAGATGACAAGGATGAAGAAACCATGAAGGACGAGGAAAATACAGTCAGTGACGATGATGACGAAGAAAACGAACCGCAAGAAGAAAAGGGCGTTAAAAAGGTCAAAAGAAAGAAAACAGAGGAACATACCGAGGTTTCTGACAGTGAAGAAATGGAGGAAGCAGAAGATGACGATCAAGCTGAAAACAAGGACAACGTTGAACACGAAAACGAATATGAAGAAGAGAGTGTCGAAGATGAAGACGAGGGTGTCGAAGAAGACGAAGAAACAAACGTTGAGCAAAACTCCGATGATGACCTTGAATACCTTGAAGCAATGGAAGCTAACTTGAAAAAGGATGACTCTGAATCTGAAAATAACTCAGATGAAGAGTTGTTCATCAGCTCCCTAAAGTCTTCGTTGCTTTCAGTAAATCCTTCCGAATCTTCCAATAAAACAAAACAACAAGAATTGGCGGGAAAATTAGAATCTGCTTCTAGAGATAAGTTTAAAAACGTTGAAAAAAAGAAAGGAAGCTGTCTTGTTAAAGTTTTAAATTTAAAAGGTAAACACATTAAGAATAGTTTAAATTTTTGTTTTTATTAGACGAGGAAAGGACCTTTTTGAAGTGACCTGCCATTTACATTTTACAACGGTACAATTTAACGCTTTGTTGGATCAACAAGTGTTTAATTCTAAAATGTCTTTTATTGTCTCTGATTCACAAATCCACATTCCGCAAGTCAGTTATGCTGAGAAAGAGCAACTGAAAATTATGAATTTTTAGAAAAAAACGATTAAATCTCTTTTCTGCCAAGGCTGCTGTTGTGAAGTGTGCATACAATGCTTTAAATAAAGGGTCCCCTTAAAATTCCTTTTCCAGTCCCTTTAATTTTGCATTTAAATAACGTTTACAATCCCTTTAATTTTGCATTTAAAAAACGTTTACAATTCCTTTAATTTTGTATTTAAATAATGTTTACAATTCCTTTAATTTTGCATTTAAAAAACGTTTACAATTTCTTCAATATTGTTTTTTAATAACGTTTACAATTCCGTTAATTTTGCATTTAAATAACGTTTACAATTCCTTTAATTTTGTATTTAAATAATGTTTACAATTCCTTTAATTTTGCATTTAAATAACGTTTACAATTCCTTTAATTTTGTATTTAAATAACGTTTACAATTCCTTTAATTTTACATTTAAATAACTTTTACAATCCTTTAATTTTGCATTGAAATAACGTTTACAATTCCTTTAATTTTTTATTCAAATTACGTTTACAATTCCTTTAATTTTGCATTTAAATAACGTTTACAATTCCTTTAATTTTGTATTCAAATTACGTTTACAATTCCTTTAATTTTTCATGTAAATAACGTTTACAATTCCTTTAATTATGTATTCAAATTACGTTTACAATTCCTTTAATTTTGCATTTAAATAATGTTTACAATTCCTTTAATTTTGTATTTAAATTACGTTTACAGTCCCTTTAACTTTAGAACCTTTTGAGGATGGTTCCGAAGAAGAAGCAGAATCAGAATCAGATGAGGAAGATGAGGATGAAGATGGGTCCGGAGAAGAGGTGGAAGAAGAGGATGAAGGAAGTGAGGAAGATGAAGACAAAGTTGAAGATAAAGATAAAAAGAAGATTCCAAAGAGATCTTCCTTCTTCCTGGGCGGGGAAAGTGATGAAGAGAACGACGCTGAAGAAGATGAAGATGATGAGACACATATTCGAAGGAAAACATTTTCTTGAGATTTCGGAAGAATTATTTTTTAATATGATTTTTGAAACTTCTAAACTTTAAACTGACCCCCCCCAAATCATTATTTTCCCAAAAGTTATTCAACAATGAATTAAAAAATTTCCAATGTTCTCACGGATTTTTTTTACTGTACTGGAGATAAAATTACGTTGACCAGTGGTAGGCGAAATTTTTTAACAAATAGCTCTGTAAGTTCTAAAATGTAAATTATTTTATAAATCAGTGGTGTTCAAAGTCATTTTGATTTTTATCCCTTTCATTAAATTTCTTTAATATACATACGTCGCAGTAGAAATAATTTAGAATTTACAGCTTACAAAATGAAATTATAATCTCAAGCAAATTTCTAGGGAACACGAGGAGAACACATTTATTGATCCTCGAGAGCGGGCAAATGAACGCGGTGTAGGACGGGGAGGCTCTATAGGCCGGGGAAGCTGGAATGGAGGACAAGGTCGAGGTTTCAATGAGCGAGGTCGAGGTGGGGTTGAGAGAGGACGTGGGAGAGGAGGAAGGGGAAACTTTGAAAAAAGAGGTGGTGGAGGATATGAAAGAGGACGCGGTGGATCTGATAGAGGACGCGGTAGATTTGAAAGAGGACTTGGTAGATCAGACAGAGGACGGGGAAGATTTGAAAGAGGGCGTGGTGGATCAGACAGAGGACGCGGTGGATTTGAACGTGGAGGACGTGGAGGATTTGAGAGAGGCGGCCGAAGAGAACAAAGTAAGACAGAAAATCCGCGAAAACGTAATGTTGAGGAAAGTGAAAATCTACATCCGTCTTGGGCGGCTAAAAAGAAATCAAAACAAGACATTGTCCAGTTCGAGGACAAACGAACCGTTTTTGGGGAATCAGAGACTCCAAAAACTTTTAAAACAGATTCTTCCAAAAGCTTTAAAAACGCAGAGTCTTCTAACAAGGATATGCACCCGTCTTGGGCCGCGAAAAAGAACCAAAAACCTTCAATTTTACCCTTTCAGGGAAAGAAAACTGTTTTTGGAGACTAAAAGTTAAATTTTTAATATGTTTTCAGAATAAAAATGGCGGAAGGGAGTAAACGACTGTATGTCGGAAATCTACATCCGGAAATATCGGAAAAGGAACTGAGGGACAGATTCAACAAGTAGGGTACTTTCATTGATTGGGGAGCAGTATTATCAGAGAAGTCGAATAGTTGATCGTAGTGTTGCTCCATTGATAACAATTATTTTTTTTTGAAATCAACTAAATGTCAAAAACGACTGAACTGGTTGGGTTCAGATGTTTATCGCGGTCAAAGATAAAGGGATTACAAAATGTAAACAACATTTTTCAGATATTGTTTTATCAAAACCCACTCATTTCTCATAGACCGGTTTTAAGGAATGTGAATTCATAGTTATTCTGTTGAACTCATTTGAATTAAAATTTTTTTTTAGGTTTGGAAAGGTTGCTAATGTTGAGATCAAACACAAAACTGACATTGATGGAAACCCGACTCAAACCTTTAGTTTTGTGGATATTCATATGTCGGATAATGACGTCACTGGGTGTATCAGTACACTGGCAAATACAAAGTAAGTACAATTGATTACAAATCATAGTGTCAATAACGGGGTGATAGTACTCAGTACTGACCCTAGNGGGGTATTTAAAAATCCTATAATGTAATCTTTATATATTCTCATTTTAGAACTAAAGAATGCCACAAATGTTCCCTTTCATGTAAATTCCACATATTTGCCCGTGAACAATTTTTAGTAAAGAGGGGTAATATACAACTTTTCTCATTTCCCCAACCTCATCCTCTATATTGTTAAGTGTTCATGAATACTAAGAAAGTCTAATGCTGTTTCAATTGTCTTTATCCAACTCACTGTTTGCTGAAGATTATATTTTATCGCATTATTGCAGCATATTTTACATTAATAAAAAGGGCTTTTTTATTTTATTTTATAGTATTATGATGTTTATAGTATAATATGTATATTGTATTGTATGTACATCGTTTTGACAGAGACTTCACCTTGACTTCTACCGAATGATGGTTTAATGTTTGATTGTGTTTGTTTCTTTCTGCAGGTCAACTTGTTAAGTTCATGATTGATTGTATTCGTAACGATTGAAATTCAATAAAAACGTAGAACAAGAGTTTTTCAGAAATATTTAGATTTTCAAGAAATAAAAAATCCATTAGGCCTTGCTTCGGTCTTGAATTAGTAAAGTGGATAGGTAATTGGACCTGGAAGTAGGACGTCCCTAGACTTGCCAAGAATAGAGTGGGGACACTAAGGTTTCAACCCCCCCCCCTTTTGGTTATTCCTTTGTTAAGCATTGTTTTACTTTTAAATTTTCTATTTCTAGTTGGAAAGGCTACAGCATGAGAATACAGCAGGCTAAGGAGAGCTTTATGTCCAGGCTTGCCAGAGAGAGGTAAATATGCGTTAATAAGAATATATTATCACTTTTTGTTTAAATGAGAGATAAAACAAATATAATGATGTTTGGAGGCGGGTGGTTTTGTTAACTTAAGTAACTTAAACGAAACAATTTGAATAAGGTTAATAAATAAAAGTGAAAAAATACTAAATTCAACTTAAATAATTACACACTTTTCATGTGGTAAAGATATAATTACAGTGTTATTTGGTAAAACAGGGTTTATGTTTTTTTAACACTCTCCCCCCATAGAAATATACATTTTCTTGAAAGTCTTTTTTCTCCTCCCGCTCTTTTGAAAAATTAATTTTTCCTCAGATTTTAGATATGTTGGTCAATAATTGGGGGAAATAAATAAATTTTTGGGTAAAAAGTATCCAAATAGGGGAAACAACTTTTGATGTCCTATTCAATTTTTTTCACCTCTTTCCCTCCCTTCCCCTCTTTCTCTTACCATTTAAGGTCGTTGGTTATAAGAAGGCGAACCTTGAATGTTGATGTCATTTTTGTTGTGGTGAGGAGAAGGGGCTATTTGGGAGAAAAGGCAATCTTCTAAAAATAAAATTTTTGTTAAGGAAAGAAAAGGAGAATCAGGGAACTATGCAGGGAACACCGGGAACTCCAGTTTACAATCCTTTATCTCTAGGAACACACATATCTTATCCCTTAAAAGGTTAAACCATTCAATTTAGATATTTAAACAAGAACTTCCCCTGCATGCTTCTACCGAGTTCCCCAATCAAAATTTGAGGCCCATCGGTCAAGAAGTTCATGAGTTATGATCGATCATAACTCATGAATAAACAGAGATTACTACCTTATATTTATAAAAGATAGAATATAGGTATACATCTTGGTTTTGTTAGTCAGACCGATAATATTTCCTTCATTTTTTAAACTTCTTGTTGATGAAGGTTGCATGACATTGAGTGTGTATAGTTAAATCTCGAATGGAGGGAGACGGAGGTGAACAGAAAAAAAAGGATGAATTGAAAACTGACCGGCCGACGGTGCTGGTTAATAAACCAGAAAGGAAAAGATTTCTCGGCGGAGAGCGGGATCCCCAGGAAGGCGGAAGAAATGCTCCTTCTGGCAACTACACCAGGGGCGGATACTACTTTTTTACGAACAAGTTAGATAGCATTTGTTTAATGATATATCGAATCGAGGAAAAATCGGAGAGGAAAAACTGTCTTCTTTTCTCGCCGAATTTTGACTATTGGAAATTTTTGAAAATTAACTTTTTAATAAGGGGGGGGGGATATTCAGTAAAATATACAGTTAACACCCCAAGTTAAAAAAGAATATTTGAAAAATGGCTGCGAGGAGAACCGACTTCCCTTGCTTAGTAATGCTAAACCCTGTTTAAATATATCATTTGTTATTGTTAACAATAAACTTGTCACAATAAATTTTAGATTTTAATAAAATCTAGTTTTCCGACGTCAGGCTTGGTAGACGGGATTTTAACCAGGAACCAAGGAGCCTGGATCCCAGTGAATCCCGGGATTATTTACCAGGTCGTGGATCGGGATCGGGATCGGGATCGGGATCAGGATACGATCCTCTCAGTATGATCAAACGTCACATGGGCGGTGGCCAAGGTGAGTTTTCTTATTTAACTACTGTATCTTTAAGCACTAAACTAAAGAGATTATTAGTTCCTGGATTAAAAAATAATAACCAAAATAATTCTACAGTTTTTTTTCACGTCAAATGAATTAAAACTTGAAAAATATAAATCTAATTAAAATAGAACATTTTCAAAACACACTGTTTAAATGGGAGGAAAGGGTAGATTTTTCAAGAAGATATATACCCTTTGTACATGTACAAAATATATTAACTATTTTGCTTCTAGTTGTACCCGATGTGGCATCTGAAGCCCCAGTAGGGCCTGGTGTACGAGTAGATGAGGGTTCTGTTAATAACGGGGTTGTTACATTTGACGAGGCAGAGGAGAAGGGGCCAGGTTGGATTTAACTTATAACCAGTTTTGACCAGTTTTGACCATTTTTGGCCAGTTTTGACCAGGTTTTGCCAGTTTTGCCAGTTTTGCCAGTTTAAATTAGTTTTAACCAGTTTTAACTTTTTTAAATAAAAAAATTGTAAAAAATTTGAATTATTTTTGACCCTCTAAAGCAAAAAGCTAATCTTATTTAAATTTCAGCCCGAAAAAGAAAGATTTACCACTCTAGCGACGAGGAAGAAGACGGTGGGAAGGTGAGGACTGAACCTAGGAAGGAGCAGGTCAAGAAGAAGATCAAGAAGGTGGAGAGTGCGGAGGTGAAGGCGAAGAAGAAAGCTGAATTAAAGGAGAAGTGGGAAGCCAAGCAGAAGGAGAAGATGAAGCAGGATGAACTCGAGGCATATAAACAAAATAAGAAAACTAAGAAAGATAACAGGTATATTTTGCAAATATTTACTCGCAAAATATGTGCATCCATATCTAATTTAACATTCAAAAATCTGTGTTTTTATAAATTATAAGTAGATTTAGTTTCATATTTTGTTATTCTTCAATTTTCTTAAAATCCTCCCAACCTCAAACGGATGAAATAGATCCCAAATACATCTAAGACTTATGAATTGAAATTTATAACACTAACTCCTTATATGTAGAAATAGCCTAAAAACTATCATCTTTGAACCTTCTATTCATATCGAAACGAATTAAGGGAAATAATATTTACCCCCTCCTCCCTTTATACCATCCCTGCTCAGGTCAGGTTAAAATAAAAAATCACTTGAGGTTCCTCTTTTTCTGGAAGGAAGGAGGGGGGGGGGACATTAAATATAATCATCTTCTGCCTTGAATATATAGTATGTTACTGGTTCACTAAATGATTTGGCCCGAAGAGAAGCTAGCTTGTACCTGCAGTGAACCGTAAACGCAAAAACAAATTACGTGCAGTCGTCTCTGAAGTCTTTTTCTTTGTGGCAACCATGTACTTATTTTACAGTAAACGTAACTTTACTGTCCCACATAATGAGCTAAACTCCCCGCAACAGAATATTTTGAGAATTGGAAGAATTTTGTTTTCAGTGGTGCTCGATATTATTCAAGCTCAGAAGAGGAAGAAGAAGAGGAAAGTAATGAACCTGAAAAAAATGATAAATTAGGTAAAAATATATTTCTTTACATCTATATATTTATTAATTTATTATGGCAACCCTAAAAACACGAATGGAGTTAGACATCACGCCCGTCAGCACCTTTCCTAGCTGAATGATACCATGTCATGTTTAGGAAAGGCATTCTTCCCTAATTATCCTATTCAGTTTCTTCTGTTGATTTGTCAAAAAAAAACAGTTTTTATTTTTTCAATTTTCAATTTTTCAATTTATTTAAAAAGTTTATAATTGTCACTTAAAATTTGCTTTTCTTTATTGATAGATTGTTATAAACAAAATCAACTGGGGCGAAAAGATTTTTAAAGAATAAAAATTGGTTCTTAAATTATCAGTTTAGTTTTCCTTTCGGCGATTTTCTTCAAACATAGTTGCCCCCTGTTCTTAAATTTAAGATTTGGCGGAAAAACAGCGATTCGCTCCTAAAGTTCTTAATTTTCGGGGGGAACAGTTCTTAAATTTTTAAATCGTTCTTCAAAAATATTTCACCTTAAAAAATTTTTTCGACATTTTGATCATAAGTCCTGTAAAACCTTTAATAACATGATGAAGAAAAAATCTTGTTTTTGTAACTCATCAGTAAAGTTCCTCTTACATTTTATTCAGAGTTCTGATTTCAATCCTCACACCTCTTATTGTATATATGTTTCTTTTTACATTTTAGTAAATCAGGTTCAGAAGATAGATAAGAATTCAATTTATAGATGATAAAAGTGGGGGTTATGAAACATTTTTTAAGTAGGACCCTTTCTTAAAGAAGATAAAATATTGTTTTGTTTAAACCATCTGTACTGTTCCATGTTTACTGTGTGAAGTACAATATTATGTTAACAATTTTTTGAATTTAAGTTGTTGCTTTAATGATATTTTTTAACATATTTAAGATTCATAATATATTCTCTATAGATGTAAAACTTTCAAAGTAACAATTAAAGTTTTTATCCGGGTTGCATTATGGTTCAGGTTTCGGAAAATCACACCAATGAAAGAGAATTTTTGAGATGTCGTAAAAGTAAGATGACTAACGATAGCAGTTGCGACTTTCCTAGCATTAAAAGAAGAAGAGTATCAAAGTATTCAATTATTGGATACAACAAACTCAACAAGTCGAGAAAAAAAAGCTCATCAAAGTAATGTTTGACATCAATAAGAGAGGATTTGAAAAATTTTCAATTTTTTCATATTTTCCCAATTTTTGTATGATTTCAAAAAATGGTCTAAAAATTAAGAATTTTGCGTTTTCAAAAATGTGTTCTTAAAAATCTAAATTTTCGAATATGTTCTTAGTTTTGTTCTAAATTTTGGCAACGTTTTTTAGAAAAATCTTAAATTTAAGAACAGCATTCTTAATGTTTTGGAGGGCAGGGTCATTATTATTATTATTATTATTATTAACAATCAACCTACAGATAAAGTAAAACGACCTGTAGGTTGAAATACAATGAAAACAGGGCTCCTCCACTTGCCCTGGTCTATATGGGATCTAGAGGTTCAGATCTGGCCTGAATTTTTTAAGATTCAGTGTGTATGCCAGTAGGGGGAAAAGGGGGTGCTTCAAAAGCACTTACAGAGTACGGTACACACTTCAGCAGAGTGTGTTAATTTGTTAAATCAGTAATATAGATTATTGACCAGGGGAAGTGGAGCTCAATTACCTGTAGATTACTTAAATTTTATTGGGAGAACTATGGTGTCGTCTTTGCGTCCAGTTCTCATGTGCTCTCTTTTCATTTTACCATACGATTAGTTAAATAAAGTCAGGTGTACTGGAAGGGTTTTGAACCATATAACACTGTTATTTGTAAAAACATGATAATTGTTACATTAAAAATGGCTTGGAATGCATGTTACGAAGGCGGTTCATGGACAGCTGTAAGCCATGTTTCAATCATTTTACCCAGCGTTCTACCCTTTCCCATCAGGGTTTGTCCTGTAGAACCGTCCCCGCCAAGATAAGCTCATAAATCCCGGACATTAGCAATTGGGCCTTTTGCTTTTAATCTCATTCATATATTGAAAATGTATAAATCTCCTCTGAGCTTGGCTATTATTGGGCATTCAAATATAATCTGTGACTCTGGCAATTTAATATGAAGGCCCAATAATTCGCAGTGTGGGTAAACATCATATTTAAATCCATATCGGTTTTTGTACATATTACCCAAATACCAAAGTAATGTTTGACATAATAAAAGAGGATTTAAAATTTTTTTTTCGTCTTTTTTCTATATTTTTCCAATTTTTGTGAGATTTCAAAAAAAGGTTCTCAAAAAAACGCGATTTCAAAAAAACGTTATAAAAATCTTAATATTTGAAAATGTCCTTAATTTTGTTCTTAAATTTCGGCAAAGTTTTTTCAGAAAAATCTTAAAGTTAAGAACAGTGTTGTTATTTTTTTGGAGGGCAGGGTCAACTTTGTTCAAATTAACTTAAAACGTTCACCTATATTTGATAAAAAAAGAAGTTAAAATATTATCACCCTTCATGATAATCAAGTACAAAATTTGTTGTAATCCTTTTTGAATTTTTATTTTTGCATTCTGTTTTTACTTAAGATGGAGCCGCGCCAGAGAAGGCATCCTTATCAATCCTCAAAAAATTTAAATCTTTTAGGTAAAATCTTATTTTTTGTTTCGATAATAATATTGAGTCAATAAATTCTTTACTCATTTTGCGATCTTGTTTTCAGCTCCAGTGTTTGGGCAGATTCAGATCAAGAAGAAGAGGAGGAAGAAGAAGATGAAGAAGAAGATAATATGAAAGAAGAAGAGGAAGATGTGGAAGAGGTTAATGCTGAAGAGGAGCGTGAGCGTAACTACGCAATCCTGAGTCAGGTTGTTGGGAAGAATGTTCAAGAACCTGCTCAGCATAAACCCCGTAGCCTTGGCCTTGACTATATGCCGAGGTTTGATCCTGAAGCCTCGGATCCGGAGGATGCTGCGAAAGATGCTGAAGATACAACGAAGGATGTTGAAGAAACTAGTGTTGAAGCTGGCGCTCCTTCTGTAGAAATATCCAAAAATCTCAAAGAAGCGCTTGGAAAAGGATCTTTCTCCTTCGGTTTCCGTAAATCTGAACCCGAGCAGGAAATAAAACCGGTGAAACCGGAACTCTTTCACCTTGACTCTGATGATGAAACTGAAACTGTTAAAAAAGTGGCGGATTTTTCAGAAACTTTTGGAAACCAGTTACAGGGGAAAATCGACGAAAACGCTGAATCATTTTTTTTTATTCCCGATGACGAACGATTGAAGGAGGGTATACAATTTTTCTTCCACGAGCGCGAAGACTTAGAGAAAGTTCGAGCGGAATACAATGCTAAAAGACCTGAGTTGGCGGCCATATTTAAGAACAAAGCAAGATCTAAAGCACAACTGGATCGGAAAAATATCAAGTCTCGGCCTAAATTCAAGAGGTTTAAGTCGCAACGTGGCAGACCAAATAAGCACCATTAAAATTTGCAACTATTTAGCCATATTTTTTATAATATAAATTGATCCTGTTTCTCAAGTTTAAATTCCTACCACAATATGTATATTTTTGATTTGTTTATTTAAAATTTAATGTAATATCTAACATTAACAATCCAGAAATGAAGTTTCACCGTTCATCATAAGGTAAAATGTGTGAAACGTGAAGCTTTTTTTATATCCATAAAAGAAGATTATTTATGTCGGGCGGAAATCTTTACTCTTGGTGACGTAAAATATGATGACGACGATAATATGATGTTTCCATGGAGAAAAATTAAACTTCAACAAATAATGTTTTTTTTTCTGCACATTTCTAGATGTGAATTCAAATTTTGTTCAAACGCACAAACGATGATCAGAGTATTTTGCAACGTCAGGATACCTCTTGGGGTTTCAGCGCAGGTGGATTTTACTTGCACGCAATTTGCGAGCCATTGCGAGCAATTCCATTCAACTTGCGCTAAAAATGCATTAAACGAACAATTATGCTTAACTGCACTCAGACTTGAGTCTTAACTGCTAAGCGAATTGAATTTAAACATAAATAATAATATACATATAGCAAAAAATCTAATGTTGTTAAGAAATTTCAATTTTAAGCAAACAAAAATTACCGTTTGATTTTCATTAAATGTGAACAAATTAAATCACAAACTAGAAGGATCTTTTCTTTAAGATTATATGAGAAATGCAACAGTGGTTTCCTAAAAACTGTTGAATAACGATCAAACTACAACGAAAATGTTCAATTTAACATTTGGAAACCCTTGGCAAATTTCAACTGACCCTCGAATTTAAAGGTCTGTATAGATAAATTCTGACCATTTCCATTCTTGTATCTGCTGCATAAATTAAAGTTAAAAAAGTTGTGCTGTATGATGGCGGCACGGTTACTGCATAGCGGAGGCTTGGTCTGCATAATTGAGGCTCGGTCTGCCTAGTAACTCTGGGAGGCTCGTGTCTGTTTAACAGAGGCTCACGGCGTCCGGGGGTTCCCTACCTCGTCAGGCTGAATAGGGTTAAGTGGGAAGATAATCTTTACACGTAAAAAATGTTCATAGCCTAATTTTTAGCATTAGGTAAAACTTAAAAGACATGAATGTAAACAAATTTCATTATTTACCCTTGAGCTTTTTTAAAGGATTATGGTAATTTTTATGTGAAAATTCAGACATTTTGGTTGGGGATGCGTTTTCCCTTTTTATTTATTTGTGTGAAATTAGTTTATTTTTAAATCCATTCTTTAAAATCCAAATTAAAGGGCTAGAAGGTGCCTGCTCTCTCCAGATGTACGCCGAATTTTTTAAGGAGGGGGGGGGGTACCCTAAATTTTCGAGGAAAATTAAGCCGCCTCTTCTTTGGCCCATGAGGTAAATTGATTGAAAATCCTAAATTTCAGGGAAAATGTTATTAAATGATGAACGGGGGGGGGGGGGGGGGATATTGACCGGGGAAAGTATTAAAATCATGATTTATAAAAATGATTATAAAGTACATGTGTCTCAGTTCTTTTTTATCCCTTCACTAAGCTACACGGATTTAGATATTAGAGTTCTGTGAATGATCACAGTTTCGAAGCAGGCACTAGCTTTTTGTCTATTATACAGGGTGTTTCAAAATACGTAGGCATTAAATGACACTTAAAAAATTGGAGAAGAGTCTATAACCCTTATTAAAGATAAATGTCATGCAGAAGACAATAGAAGTTGAGATTAGAGGTAATTTTAGAAACATCAAAAAAATCTGAACTTGGATCAGGAGAATTCGATTTTTATTGTGTTAAGTACATGATACTGTATCTAGAGTTATTATCTGTTATTTTTAACAATTAGGATTTTTAGGCTTCAAGGAGGCCTCACAAATATCTGATAAGACTAATAATAATATATTTTAAGATTATATTCTCTTGACTTTTTGCAAAAGATATAAGCCTTAACCATTTTTCTAATTGTTCGATAACTAATGAGTGATTTTGCTTTATTCAGTATTATATTTTCTGTACGAGTCAAATTTTGCATAATTTCATAAAAGAAAATGATGAATAACGCAAGCCTCTTTAGGCCAACATTCTCGAATATAAAAAACCGGATTTTGAATCTTGGATCCGCGGATCTGCATATTTTTCCACTTTCCAGGGATTTTTAGGCGGGAATTATCAAAAGGACAAGCAAAGCTCACCACCATTATCTTTTTCTTTTTTAGATAAAGAAGACTTCTTGCAGTTTGTTTTGTTTTAAAAATTCTTTTACTCAAATATATTTTGCTTTAAAATCAATTTTCCTTCTATATCACTGCAATATATTATTTTAATTATTATTGCTCGGCATCAAACCACTTAAAAAATCATGGTAAAAGACATTTTAAACTTTCACCAACTGTCATATTTCATGGGACACCCTGTACTTAAATTTGTATTGTTCTTCATTAAAGAACAACATGCCTATCGCGCATGTAAAGGCCCCAAACTGTCCTTAATATTTTACAATTTTTAAAAAACTCAGATAAAAAATGTTCAGTTTAACCTGTATACCTAACAAGGGTCTCGGTAAGTAGAAAAAATGGTTAGAATTATTAATATTTCTTGAAGGGAAAATAATTTTTTTTTTGTTTGTTCAATATGTTCATGTATGATATTTAAATTTTAGATTTTAATCTTGTGATTTGTTAGAAAAGAAGATTATTTTTCAAAATGAGAAATAGAGAGGTTTTATGTTCAGACACTTTTTAAGTACTTCTGAGAAAAAGAAAATACTTGTTCAATTTTTAATAACTTTTAGAATGATTGCATTTACCTTGTTCAGGATTGATATCCAATATTCCTATCCCTGCAGGTCAACTCATACTTCAGGAGCCTCCGATTCTCAGGTAGAGTCAACTTGTACTTCAGGAGCCTCCGATTCTCAGATAGGGTCAACTTATACTTCAGGAGCCTCTGATTCTCAGGTATAGGCAACTTTTACTTCAGGAGCCTCCTATTCTCAGGTATAGGCAACTTATACTTCAGGAGCCTCCTATTCTCAAGTAGGGTCAACTTATACTTCATGAGCATCCAATTCTGATGTAGAGTCGACTTATACTGTATGAACCTCCGATTCTCAAGTAGGCTCAACTTATACTGGAGGAGCCTCTGATCTTTAGTTAGGGTCAAATAAAACCTTAGGAGCCTCTCATTCCAAGATAGGTTCAAATTAAATTTAAGGGCCTCCGATTCTCAGGTAGGGTCAGTTTACAAGTTACACTTCAGTAGCCTGCCATTCTTAAGTAAGCTCAGCTTATAATTTTGAACTTCCAATACAGGGTCAGCTTTTACTTTAGAAGCCTCCATTACAAAGGCAGGGTCATCTTGCACGTTTGTAGTCTCATAGTTCAGACGCCCATGCGATTATTAGATAGGGTCTAGTCAGCCATTAAAAGCCTCAAATGTTCTCAGGCAGGGTAAATAAAAGATCAGTATTTCTTGAAAGCGTTCAATTTTGGGAATGCCATTGTATATATATCACTATGGCGTCTGCCAAATAGGAAGGATTTAAAGCTAATCATATCTGTTTAGTGTGATAGCTGTGGATGGAAAGCTAAGTCCGAAGGCTGGTGTGGATCTAGAAAGACAGTACAGCAGATTAAGTGATGACAGGAAAATGCAATTAACAGTTGGTCTGAAATAATAATATTAAACGCTAAAAATTTAGGATAAACTCATAACAAAGGAACTGAGTCATAGCAACTACATGGTGCAAACCTTTGATATTTCAAACTTTGATTGTTTAATATTTGAGAATTCATAGTTTGAAATATCTATACCACATTGGGCTACATAGATATATAGGGATTAGAAAATCTGAGTTTGTGCCTAAGACTCAATTCCTTAAAAGAAATTGTTTGATTACCAATATCTATGTATACGTGTTGGCTAAACCATACTCCCAACATTGAGTTTTTAGATTAACCCATTAGTTCAAATAAATTGGAAAAAATATGTAACTGCAGTCAAATGTTATTGAAGATATTTAAACATTGCTTTGAATAAAGGAGAAAGGTTATTAACAATCTTGCAAACAACTACATTGGAGAGGAATGCCATATCATGGGTAAGTTGACCAAATATAAGGATACTAGCGATTTGGGGCGCTTCGCGCCCATCTTCTATTTTAATTGTGAACATGTTCTTTTTGTATGCATCGTAAAACAAAACAACAAAAATTTCGTGGATTTTCAAAATTTTCAAAAATTTAATGAAAATCGAATTTTGATGGAGACAAATATTTGAAATTTTGATCATTCATAAACCTTCCCTGGGGCCATTTGAGGTCACACACAAAATCTGGGCCTGTTCGGTTCAGCCGTTTTGACGTTTATTGGATACAAACAGACAGACAGACAGACAAACAAACAAACAAACAGACAAGCCAAATTTATATATAGATGATCAGATTATTCCTTAAAAAGTTGAAGAGTGTGTTCATGGTTTTTAGATTGGGCATTATTTAATGCTTTATTTCTAGATCCAATTATTCTTTAATGCTCTATTTGTAGATCAACTTTTTAAAAAAGAAGTGATGTAACAACTGTTTAGTTGTCTAATCTTCATTGCTTGGCGTCAACCTTTGGCGTAAGCTAAGCTGCCAACCACTGCTCTTTATGCCATACTAATCTCTATACATGAGTGATAGAATGAATTTAAAAAAATTAACAAATACAATAGGCAATGCGATTTTAAAGAAATTATGTGTGACGTCTTTGGTAAGGCTGGGCGTTATTCCCGGGTAACGTTAGTTTTTTTTCACGGGAACAAACGGAATGGAACAAAAGATTAAAAAGTATGAATTTACAGGAACGCACGGAATGGTACAAACGATTTTTAAAAAAAGTAGGAACATGTCTGCCCTAGTCATTGGTGTCAATTGTGCCACAGTTCCAATCCGTCTCTACATATTAAAAAAGAATAGACCGAACACATAAAACAGCAATATTTACACTGCAAACTTAAGCATGTGTATTGTGTACATATTTACCAGTGCCACCTAAATTGTACTTGATATTTGATACAGATACACGTTAAACTGGATCTAAGCTTGAAGTAAAACATATCACGGTGTATGTGAGGAAATTGGAACATTTAGTTTTCCTTTCAAAAGAAGAAAGAATTCATCACCATGTTCAAAGAAGTATTAGCTGCATCTTCTTTCACATTTCCTAGGTCTTGCATCCGAAGAAATGGCATCAACTTCAAGTATCCTGAGGGACAGTTGATTTGTTTTACAGATGGCAGTTTAGAAGCATATGCTTGTGCTGTTTATCTCAGGTTCAAGACTGCTGAAGAGCGCATCTACTGCAACTTACTCACTAGTGGAGTAAAAACTGTAGGAGTTAGAAAACTGACTGCACCAAGGACTAAGCTTCTAGGTGTTGTCCTGGGAGTCCAGGTAACCAGCAGTGTTATCAGTAAAATAAGTGCCTTGGTATACATCCATCAAGCTCTCTTCTTAAGATGTGGAATAACCTGCCTCTTGACTTAAAAAGAAGCAACTCTCTAAGTATATTTAAAAATAGACTACTAAATTCTCTTTTTGAAAATTATAGGACAATGTGTTATAAACAGAATTGCTATTCATGTAAAACTAATTAGATATGTTTTAATATGCTTTGATATTTGTTGTGTACATGTCTGAAAATTACTTTAAACTCTAGTTATTCGAATTTATGTATAAACTATTTTGCATATGATAAATTCGCACCCTGATCTCTAATCGTTCTCCTTAAATCTATTTAATTGAAATATTTTGTTATTATTACTAACATTAGGTGGAAAAAATAATCAAAACAGCCAAGAGCTATTTTCCACCTAATTGCTTTATACTTGTACTGTTAATATAATCATCAATTTTGTGATTGTAAACTCTATCTGTATACAGATACATTTATTTTAGCAATAAACGTTATCTTATCTTATCTTATCTTATCATTAAACAAACACTATTTCTCTCTGACTCTCGCATAGTCCTGGGACAGCTGAAGCATGTATTAGGCTGGTTTGAGAAGTTTGTTGGATCCATATTGGATTTTATCCAAAGGAATTCCAAAGGTTCTGTTTGGAAGTGGATACCTGGAGACTTGAATCCAGCTGATCTTCCAACTAGAGCAAACTCAAATATGGAGGAAATACAGAGCAAAAAATGGTTACATGGTGGGTTTTTACTAGAGGAGGAACACTGGCCAGTAAAGGATGTTTCCAACTTTGATAAGTTACCTGGAATGGATAACTCCATTTTTCAAGCCAACATGCTGGTTATACAATGGAGGACACTCTCCAGATTGACTCATTACAGCATTGAGCATGATAACAATAATGACATCTCTGATCATGATGATGACATTGATGATTATGATAATGATGATATCGACATGCCAGATAACAATGATCTTGTGTTCCCAAACAAACCACAGAGAGCAAAACTCCTTTAAAAATTTGTTGCGGACGAAAATCAGAAAATTGTGGACTTCAAAAGTTTTGATAAGAAAAAACATCCCTGAATTTTATGATGTGTATATTGGTGTAAATAATAATTTTATTATTCTTTTGGGTTCAGGAATTTGATTTAAACGAAAGAATTTATTTTAGCTATGATTTACTCAGCTGTCAGAAAAACAAAAAAGGCCTAAATCATAGAGCGAATGTACATGTGTGCTACATTCGCAGCACAGATGTGTATTTAATCTAGATATTTAGTACTCTTAAAACTTTGTCCAGAATTGTGTCAGTCCAGGTACAACTTGTAAGTTGTAAATGTCAACCAGGACACACACTCTTCAGCAATCAATGTCAAACCAATGGACACAATCTTATCGGCTCTGAATTTCACACAGGGACACAAGCGTAGCTATCAAACAAGCTCTTAAGCGATCAATGCCAAACCAATAATCTGTAAACCTTAAATAATCTCCAGATTGTTTGCATACGTGTATGCATATTTATTAACTTGAATATCTTATCTATTTTGTATATTTCAGTTATGAGTGTTTTTGATTTAACAAATAAACATCTACAGAAACTAACTCATTATATTGACAAGTCTACCCAGACAAAGCTTGTTGGATGCGTTATATTGAAGGAACCCTGAAACTGCTTCGTTTCAATACATACATACATAAAACATACCGTTTACCATAGTGTAAAACCAGGATTGCTCTCTATAGTCTATCTACGTAATAAAGATAATATCTGAAATTAATCTAAGGAATATTTAAAACCAATGCGATGGTAATCTCTAACGACAAGTCCTGTCTGTTCCCCCTGGTGTGCCGGGCTAACCATGCTTGTGTTCCAAACTGTACATATATCTGGGACGATGAAACTGGTTTGCAGGTATTTGAACCAGGGTTGTTTCAACATTTTTATCCAGGGAAGATTTTCCCTTTTTGGCTTGTAACCCCCTGAGAACCAAAGTTGCCATCTTCTCAAAAGGGGGGGGGAGGGGGGGGGAGGCAGCCTCATAGCCTCCAAACAAGTAAATTTAAAAAACAATCAGTTGTATTTAAATTTCAACAGAGATCAAGCCTTTCTAATCTGATATTTTGTAAAGGTCAACTATATATTGTGATAAATGTGTAAATGGCATTACAACGTAATTGCTGTTTTGCTCATAAAGAATGTATTGGACACCATTCCTGTTGTAGAACCTGTATGCTTGTGACAATATCCTTCCTGGGGAGGAGTTGACCGTCAGCTATCTTCCTGACAACATGGTGGAGGGAAGAACTAGTCGAAGAGGCATGCTAAGAGCATTATATAGGTATATCCTCATTCTCATAGATATTTTGCTTGTTGGTTTGTCTGGTTGTTTGTTTTCAGTGTTTTGTTTAATTGTTTAAAATAATCAACCCTGTTGTATGTTATGTCCTAGGTTTGACTGTATCTGTGAACTGTGCAGTAATGACTGTGGAATAATGTTTGAGCAGGATGAGAGGGATAGAGTAAAAGCAAAAATGCTCATAGGTATTTACTGGTTCTTTTGATGTACAGCAAGGTTTTAAACTTTCATTCTTCTGTGTCAAACTTTTCTATTTTACGGTGTTACCTTGTATTAACCTTGTTCTACTGTGTTTAGACCTTGTATAAACCTTGTATTCTACTGTGCTTAGACATTGTATACACCTTGCATTCTACTGTGTTTAGACCTTCTATAGATCTTGTATTCTACTGTGCTTAAAACTTGTAAAAAACCTTGTTCTACTGTGTTTAGACCTTGAATAAAACTTGTATTCTAATGTGCTAAGACCTTGTATACACCTTGTATTCTACTGTGTTTAGACCTTGTAAAGATCTTGTAATCTACTGTGTTTATACCTTGTATAGACCTTGTATTCTACTGTGTTTAGACCTTGTATATACCTTGTATTCTACTGTGTTTAGACCTTGTATAGACCTTGTATTATACTGTGTTTAGACCTTGTTTAGACCTTTATTCTACTGTGTTTAGACCTTGTATAGACCTTGTATTATACTGTGTTCAGCCTAATTTTATAAACCTTGCATTTTACTGTGTTTAGACCTTGTATAGTCATTGTATTCTACTGTGTTAAGAACTTATATAAATCTTGTATTCTACTGTGTTTAGACCTTGTATAGACCTTGTATTCTACTGTGTTTAGACCTTGTATAAACCTTGTAGTCTACTGTGTTTAGACCTTGTATAATAAACCTTGTATTCTACCGTGTTTAGACCTTTTATAAACCTTGTATTCTACTGTGTTAAGACTTTGTATAGATTTTGTATTTTACTGTGATTAGACCTTGTATAGACCTTGTATTCTACTGTGTTTAGACCTTGTATAGACCTTGTATTCTACTGTGTTTAGACCTTGTATAAATCTTGTATTCTACTGTGTTTAGACCTTGTATATACCTTGCATTCTACTGTGTTTAGACCTTGTATAGACCTTGTATTATACTGTGTTTAGACCTTGTAAAACCTTGCATTCTACTGTGTTTAGACCTTGTATAGACCTTGTATTCTACTGTGTTTAGACCTTGTATAAATCTTGTATTCTACTGTGCTTAGACCTTGTATAGATCTTGTATTCTACTGTGTTTAGACCTTGTATATACCTTGCATTCTACTGTGTTAAGACTTCGTATAAACCTTGCATTCTACTGTGTTTATACTTCCTATAAACCTTGCATTCTACTGTGTTTAGACTTCCTATAAACTTTATAGTCTACTGTGTTAAGACCTTGTATAGACCTTGCATTTTACTGTATTTAGACCTTGTATAAACCTTGTATTTTACTGTGCTTACTGCTTAAACTTAAATAGACCTTGAATTTTACTGTGCTTACTGCTTAAACTTGTATAAACCTTGTATTTTCTGTGCTTACTGCTTAAACTTGTATAAACCTTGTATTTTACTGTGCTTACTGCTTAAACTTCTATAGACCTTGAATTCTACTGTGCTTACTGCTTAAACTTGTATAAACCTTGTATTTTACTGTGCTTACTGCTTAAACTTGTATAAACCTTGTATTTTACTGTGCTTACTGCTTAAACTTCTATTGACCTTGAATTTTACTGTGCTTACTGCTTAAACTTGTATAAACCTTTTATTTTACTGTGCTTACTGCTTAAACTTGTATAAACCTTGTATTTTACTGTGCTTACTGCTTAAACTTGTATAGACCTTGTATTTTACTTTGTTTACTGCTTAAACTTGTATAAACCTTGTATTTTACTGTGCTTACTGCTTAAACTTGTATAAACCTTGTATTTTACTGTGCTTACTGATTAAACTTGTATAGACCTTGTATTTTACTGTGCTTACTGCTTAAACTTGTATAAACCTTTTATTTTACTGTGCTTACTGCTTAAACTTGTATAAACCTTGTATTTTACTGTGCTTACTGCTTAAACTTGTATAGACCTTGTATTTTACTGTGCTTACTGCTTAAACTTCTATTGACCTTGAATTTTACTGTGCTTACTGCTTAAACTTGTATAAACCTTTTATTTTACTGTGCTTACTGCTTAAACTTGTATAAACCTTGTATTTTACTGTGCTTACTGCTTAAACTTGTATAGACCTTGTATTTTACTTTGTTTACTGCTTAAACTTGTATAAACCTTGTATTTTACTGTGCTTACTGCTTAAACTTGTATAAACCTTGTATTTTACTGTGCTTACTGATTAAACTTGTATAGACCTTGTATTTTACTGTGTTTACTGCTTAAACTTGTATAAACCTTGTATTTTACTGTGCTTACTGCATAAACTTGTATAGACCTTGTATTTTACTGTGTTAACTGCTTAAACTTGTATAGACCTTGTATTTTACTGTGCTTACTGCTTAAACTTGTATAAACCTTGTATTTTACTGTGCTTACTGCTTAAACTTGTATAAACCTTGTATTTTACTGTGTTTGCTAGCGACCCTCTAGTGAAACTAAATTCCTAAAGATATTTTTTTTTATCTGAGTAAAAATGAAAAAGATATCGTCGTTTTTCTTTCTTAAATCTATATAAATTTGTTAATTTCCTCGGTGAATAAAGCTGCAAGTCACGTTATTAGAGAAGCCGCAGCAGAAAGAAAGGGTCACTCGAAAATACGTCAACATTCCCTTTAATTCCTTTAGATTTTCATCTACTAATGAGAAATAAGTTTTCTTTATGGATTTTGTAGAGAGAGAAGTTCTCATCAAGATTTCAAATTAAGTTTATCCGAGAAATGAATTATAGACATCACAACATTTCTGTCATTAATCTCGGGCCATTAATTATTTTAAAAATCTAAAACTCTAGGACTGGGCATCATTTTCTTTTTATACAGTGATAACCAGAAAACTCTGAACTAGTACGACGACTTTGAGAATCAAGTTTTAACTTAAAAAAGTGCAATGACCATAAAATGCAGCAATTGTGCAGTGTAAACAGTCCAATTTCACAAAATAAGTGATTCTATAAGTGTCTAGTAAAAGTTTTTTCTTTGTATCACCATCAAATACAATTAAGTATTGCTATAATGTCGTCTTACTATTCCATTGTTTTCTGGTTATCATTGTAAAATAAGTTCATTTTAAAATTTAAATTCCGTTTTCTTCAGGGTTAACCAAAAATAGATGAGACTTTAGGGACAAATATATGGTTACATGCAACATGAAACAAGTAATGTAGTGAATCAATTATACCAACTTATTTAAGACAAATTACCAAATTCCACCTTCAAATAGTTAACATGTCATAAGTTTTAGGTCATCATTAAAGTCTCATTCGTGGTGGGCAAATAGATTATCAAGCACAATAGGTGGCAACAGAGAAATGAACCAATTATACACGACGTCACAAGTGTCAAATATAACAAGAAAAATGAAATTTTCTCACATTGGTTGACATGTTTTTCAAGATTAAATAAAAAAGTGTAAAAGCAGAAAATAAAGAATACATTTAATTGCAAGGCAAGAAAAAAATGATCGCATTCACATTGCATAATTGTAAGATCAGATTCGCACACGATAAGGATCGCGTACAGTTGAAGTATCTCGTGCGATATCACAATTTTATTAATGAAGCTCGACTTCAAATTGAATGACAGCTTGCTTAAGTTTAAAATAAAGAATCTTGCAGAATGTTCACATCAAAGGCGCTGAGATAAATTTTAATAGAAATATCATGGCTTAGTCTTAAGATTAAACGATTGTGTTCAATTTTCAGATTAAAGAATTACGCAAAATATTTAGTTAACTAAAAAACCTAAAAAAATGTATTGAAATATGTTATAGTTATAAATGTTTTACATTCTAGTTGTTACTTCATTTAAAACCCAAAATTAAAAAGTAAACTAACACTTTTTCAGTCTTTAAGGTTGACTTTTTTAAACTGATTATTCAGGAAAACTCCTTGATTTTTAGAAAACCCCCAGGCCTAATAATTTCTCTAAGTACATTGAAATACATTAGCAGGAATTTAAATAAATTGGCTTACAAGTAAATCTCTCTTCGGAAAAAAACGTTGGAAGGGGGGGGGGCTTTAATTTAAAAAATCATTTGAATTTTTAATTATCTCCAACAAAATTTGTATTTAAACGGTGAACCCTCATTGAACTGAATCTACACATTTTTAATTGATATTTAGGAGAATTAATTATTCTGGACATATTACGGTATTTGCGGTCAACTTTAATATCTGAACCTTATCAAACCTAATCTGTACTTTACAAGATTTATTCGGGGTTTTCCTTTCATAGGGTCCAGAAACACAGGATGTCCCAATAAATCATGGGAATTAATAAATTTAGATTTTTAACATTTTATTTACAGTTCTTGCAAGTTACAATGACAAGTATTTTTTTGTATTTTTTGTACAATGTTTTCAAACGTCAGAAGTCAGAACAAACATTCATCTGCCCTTTTTTGTATTTTACTGGACATTTTGATGAAGAATGAACTTTTTTAATGTAGATATATTCCTGTGTAATATATATTTCTGTACTTTCCCTTCTTAAAGTACGCTTCTCCATGTTTTATGCAAACGTCTGGATTTTCTGAATGAACTCGCACATTTTTCAAATCAAGGTTTTTGCGAGTTCTATTTCTGGTTAGTTTTAAACATCAATATTATCTAAATATAAATTTGTTTGTTTGTTTCCTATAAACGTCATCACGTCCGAACTAATCAGACTCAAAAGTTTTGGAGCAACTGACATGACCGAGAAAGGGTTTATTGATGACTAAAAATAAGAAAAAAATGTGGAGATGAATTAATTTTAAAAATGTACCAATTTGTCAGAAAAATTCTCTTCCAAATTTTTTTTATCGGTAAACGATGAATAAAATGGCGACTGCAAAGCAATAATTCAAGATATATATGTAAAGATATTTTAGCATTCAACAATTTAAGGGTTATAATATTTCTGACTACTAAGTAAAAATATTTCTGACTACAGGATTATAATATTTTATGATTGTATGGGCTTTATATTCCTGATTGCATGGGCTTTATATTCCTGATTGCATGGGCTTTATGTTCCAGATTGCATGGGGCTATAATATTGCTGGTTGCATGGGCTTTATACTCCTGATTGCAGGGCTACAATATTCCTGATTGCAGGGCTATAATAATCCTGATTGCAGGGCTGTAATATTTCTGATTACATGGTTACAATATTCCCAATTACAGGGCTATAATATTTTTGATTGCAGGGCTACAATATTCCTGATTGCAGGGCTATAATAATCCTGATTGCAGGGCTGTAATATTTCTGATTACATGGTTACAATATTCCCAATTACAGGGCTATAATATTTTTGATTGCAGGGCTATCTAATATTTCTAATTGCAGGGCTATCTAATATTTCTTATTGCAGGGCATTGATATTCCTGAATGCTGGGCAATAATATTTCTAATTGCAGAGGTGGTAAACAAGACTGCGGAGACAATGGATTGTTCTTTGGGGGGAGATGTACACAAGCTTATGTACAGCAAAACTTGTAAACAACTGTACAAGCATCTCAGTAGCATGTAGGCGTTTTGTTAATAACACTTTTTTCTAAAAAAAAAACTGAGTTAGGTTGCAAAAGGTAATGCTGCACTATTTTAGTTTTGTTTTTTTAATTATATTTACTATTATTATCTTTTTATTTTTAACTGCATACACATAATCTTCTTTCTATGTCAATGGATTTTTAAGTCAAGCAATTTGCATTTTTTAAATCATTATAATATTCAGTGCTTTGGCATTGCTTTTTTTGGAAAAGGTATTGTTAATGGGTGGACCTTAATTTTTTGCTAATTTTTTTTGTAGCGCAAAAAAATTAGGAATGCAATAGTTCCTGGCGCCTCTGTTTCTGTTTTCTGCCTACTGTCTCAAATCAAGAACCAAATTTAAAACGTGTTAATTGAGCAAATCTGACCCTATTCCTCCGTCTTCTCCAAACCCAGTCCCACGACGTATCAATTCAGTTCTAATAAATACCACAGTAAACTGCCAGGAGACCAACCTGAAAACAGCTCTGCTATGCCTGCTCTCCTTCCGTTGATAATAAATATTAATCATATAGATATGTAATTTTTATGCACAAACTGTCATATTTTCAACGGAAAAATAAATTATTAGATTAGATTAGATCTTAAAGCATACAATTTTACTTATTTAAACCGTTTGTGAAAATGAAAGAGGGAAATTGACATGAATTAAATTCGAAATTCATGGCTACAAATTTTCTTCTATCTTTACGTCTAGAATAAGGAAAATGTTAACAACACTCAGTTTCTTGCAGGGGAGAAGTCGTGTGAATTCCCAGAGTTTCAATATGGCAGTCAGAAATTTTAATGAATTTCAAACTGATCCTTTATTTTGGCATTAAAAGTTCTAATAGAATTCTAGTCACTTTTATTATAGTAAAGTAACTATAGTTACTGTTTGTCCAAGGGGGGGCTTAACTTTTTTTCCTTTTACGGGGGGGGGGGGGGGCTCATCACCAGTTGTGGTCTGAAAACCCCATAACTGGGAACCTTAGATTTAGCAGACTCTGGGGGTGGGGCTGAGCTTCCAATCCATAGCCCATCCTGTGTACGCCTCTGCTCAAGGCTTTTGAAGTTAGCCATGTTTGGCCATTTTTTTACAAGATTTTTTTTTCAAATGACCCTTGAGGAAAAGTAATTTATGAAATTTTTTTTTAGTTATGAGATTTCACTTTTTGGCAAGAGGCCTAGTATTTACATTAAAAAGTTATTGTTAAAGAATTGTTCACTTTTAGGAGAATTCATCCAACCTTAGAGTACCTGGTTTTAAACTGTTTGTTCTCCATCTCTATTCTACTCCTCGACCAAGAACAGGCAATTCAGTACGCAGAGAGGGCCAGCTGTTTATCTAAGGTAATACAACTTTTACCTTCAAGTAAATCAGCTTAGTATCTAAGGTAATACAACTGTTACCTTCAAGTAAATCAGCTTAGTATCTAAGGTAATACAACTTTTACCTTCAAGTAAATCAGCTGTTTATCAAAGGTATTACAACTTTTACTTTTAAGTAAATCAGCTTAGTATCTAAGGTAATACAACTTTTACCTTCAAGTAAATCAACTGTTTATCAAAGGTATTACAACTGTTACCTTCAAGTAAATCAACTGTTTATCAAAGGTAATACAACTTTTACCTTCAAGTAAATCAGCTGTTTATCAAAGGTATTACCTTCAAGTAAATCAGCTGTTTATCAAAGGTATTACAACTCTTACCTTCAAGTAAATCAGCTTATTATCTAAGGTAATACAACTGTTACCTTCAAGTAAATTAGCTGTTCATCAAAGATAATACAGCTTAACCCTTGAAGTAAATCAGCTGTTTATCAAAGATAAGACAGTTGTTCCCTTCAAGTAAATCAGCTGATTTTCATAGGTAAGACAGGTGTTCCCTTCAAGTAAATCAGCTGTTAATCAAAGGTTAGACAGTTGTTCCCTTCAAGTAAATCAGCTGTTTATCAAAGGTAAAACAGTTGTTCCCTTCAAGTAAATCAGCTGTCCATCAAGGTGAAGCAGCTGTTTCTTAGAAGAAATCAGCTGTTTAACAAAGTTAGACATCTTTAATTATCAACAAAGAAAGCTGATTTTTCTTCAGACAAACCAGCTCTATTTTCAAGGTGAGACAGCTGTTTTTTTAAAACAGATAGACAAGCCATTTTTTTAAAAGTTATACAGTGGAGAAAAAAAAATTTCCTATAAAATTCAATAAATTGTTTGATTAAATGTTCTTTGTATGTTAATTTATATCTAGAAGCTTACTGGGGGTACAAGCAGTAACACAAAGGACTGGGAGCTGACATGTACAACAATCAAGTAAACATATTATTTCACTTTTAGAACTTATCTTTACATATAAAGGCACGGAGTCTCTCAGCTCAAAAATATGCGGGCTACTTGTCTTTATATATTTAAGAAAAAAAAATGATATTGCCTCAGGAGCGATTGCATACAGTGATAACCAGAAAACTCTGGAATTGGAAGACTACTTTGGGAATCAAGTTTTAATTTTAAAAGTCTAGTGAGCATGAGAGACAGTAATTGTGCAGTGTAAACAGACCCATTTACTAAATTAGTGATTTGAGAAGTGAAGTAAAACTATTTGCTTTGTAACAACATCAAATTGCACAGTATTGCTATAATTTCGTCTTCTTATTCCATTGTTTTCTGGTTTTCACTGTATCTCTTGTTGACATGCTAATAGAGTAAACATACGGATAGGATATGCGATTTAAATACATCTCAACTACAAAAAAAAGTTATATTAGGTAAGCAAGTGCTCCCGTTGCAATATCATAAACTTGGAAAGGAAAATTGTTGTCCAAAGACTGTTGTTTCACTGTTATGGCATGTTTATGTATTAATGGCACTTTTGTAAAGTTCAATTTATTACAGTGAATTTTTATAGTGAAAACGTTTATTGAATAAAATCATATTTTAGAAAACAATTTCTTGCAATTTGGTAGTTTTAAGAAACATTTGTCAACATATCCTTTCACTTTCTAGGCCTTTTACTAGTCATTTTTTGCTCTAAATTACAAGTGCATTTTTATATATTTTCACAGATTTAGAATCAACAGATGAATTAGTTTAAGCAAACAAATGATCATGCAAATGATCACTGAATGCATTATTAAAATATTTCAGAGATCAGTTTGAAGATCTTGAGATCCTGCAGTCTGCTGTAAACTCATGGTGCTTCATCATTTAGCCCTCAGCAGAAGATAACTTAAAGAGAGAAATTGACAAGGAATAAATTTGAGCGGAAACCTCAATTATTTGAATAAGAACTAGGATTAATTACAAACTAATATTTTCTTATTATTACATATATATATTCTTTGATGATTTATTGCAAAGTGATTTTATTATAACTAATCAGTCCTTGATCTTTTGGAGACAATTCACATAAAAACCAGGCAGATTAAATATAGAAACTATCACTAAAGAAATTTTTCTGCGCCATGAACTGAACACTTCAGCGAGTTTCTGTGAACTTACATTACTTAGCAGTAGAGATAAGCATCGTTTTGTGAAAGAACAAATTTTTTATACGAACAATTTTTTTCGTGAACAATGGTCATTCAGAAAAATTTATGAATGATGAGTGAACGAATTGGATCGTTTAGAGATAGTTTTTTAAAAACTTAGTATTAAAAAAACAATTAAGAAGCAATAACTACCGTTTGCAATTTAAAGATTAGTCAGACTGTTAATAAATGATTTCGAAATCGTTTGTTCCAACGAACTTAAAAAAATTATTGGGTTTTTTACAAGACCAACAAAATATTTATCAAACAAACTGATAAAAAAATGATAATTTTTTATAGCGAACAAACAATTTTATTGAACGAATAACCTCAACAAATGAACCATTTAATTTGATGATCGTTCAGTTAGAAAACAAACAAAAAAGATGGAAAATGAACGATGCTTTTAACAAATTAATAAAAAAATTTTCTGAAAGACTGGAAATAATGTGTTGTGAATGAATGAATAAAAAAGCCGAATACGCCCTTCTCTATAACTACCAGTTTACAAATACTTTTGGAATTGGAAGATCTTTACATAACTTACATAACTTCAAATAAATAAATTGTTTAGATTCCCATAAAATTAATTCACATATTAGAATTTGGTGACCTTGGTTTGCTCTTTTAACAAAAAATACGAAAGGTTGAGTTTTTGTAGTGTAATCACCTCAGCAAGGAATGATTTAACTGACAGCATTAGCTTCCATCTTGGTGAAAAAAATGGACTTACATCTCGGGTTCTAACTTTTTTTCATGTATTTAAACTTGTGAATGTAAGTCATATAATTAAATCTGATGTATTATATTTTGAAATTCAAAATTATCTCAAATCTAAAATAAATTAAAATTGTTAAATGCCTGAGTAATGAAATGAAATATAAAATTGAATCTATATAAATGCATGTTTTTTTTTTACCGTAAAAGGAATGATTAAAATGTAAGATGACAAGAGGGGGGACTTTGCAGTAGTTTATTATTTTTAAGATTTAATTGATGCTCTCATGCAAAAAATGTAAATTGGAAATCATAAAGCAAGTTATTTTCACTTTTTTTGATACTTTTAACCCAAATACTTAATATCTCTCCCAATTCAGGGAATAAAACCCTTTTCTCAAAAGAGGGGAAATGACTTTTCAAGAAGAACATGACAATTGTTTTCAACCAACAAAAATACCCCCATCATCTTGCAGCTCAAGATATCCTACAGAAGAAATAGCAAAAGATTTTTGCAAAATAGAATCTTGCAAAAAAAATTGAAATGTGATCTGTCTCTCCTTGATAATGTAGAAAACAAGTCCAGCTAAAGTACACCTGTTAAGTTGTTATAAAAATAGTTCATTGTTAGTTTCAACTTTGTCAAAATTGTTTTTCAGTACAGTTGCAAACCCTGCAACACAGATAATACCAATTGTAACTGATTGATTTTATTTCGCAGTCCTGGAACGCCTCCTTGATTTTCATTTCAAAATTTTAAATTACTGATGATAAAAGCTAAGGCGTAAAATATGATGAAAGTGATGTGAAGATAGATTACAAAATCCTGATCAGTGACCAGGCATGAACTCCCATAAAACTCAAACATGTCAACATTACTTAAAATAACAAAGTTATGCATGCTAATCTGTTTTTCGTTGAGAGCCAAGCAAAAACTTTTTTAACAAAAAAGTTGACAGCCTTTTTAAATTGGAAAAAAACTCATGTAGACTTTAGTTATTTGAGGAAATGACTTGGAATCAAAGATATTGTAATTCTGAAATAAAATGGTATTTTAATTTTGGATTGAGCATAAACTATGCTTTGTTATTAATTCAAAATTTTGCTTCATTGTCAAATGTGGCCCCCTTCCCAGGGACACTCAACTGTTACAAAACTTCATCATTACCAGAAAAGAAATAAAGACGTGTATGTACTAAATTCATGTAACCTCAATGTAAAATTATTATGAAAACGTTGCATTATTTCTTAATTTATATTTTTCGAAATTTGGGTTAGGTTTGTTTCTGTAGATTTCTGTGCCAAAGAATGCGGCTAGGAGAGCTGAGCGATGTGGCCCTCCGATCAAATGTAGATTGGGTTAATGTCAATTTTTTGATTCAAAGTGCAAGTAGAACAAGATTGATTTTACACACTGAAGTGATTTCAAGGGTTTGTATAGCTGAGGCCCTCTTCCAAGGGGGAATCATGAAACTGGTTAATTAAAATTACCTAAAGTTGCACACACTTCTAAATTGTAATTAGGTCTTATTAGTAAGTATTTTAGCTTTTAATTATTGCTTTTAAAGTCTTTTTTTAATCATCGTACTCCAATAAACTAAATGTTTTTGATGATTTGTTTGCTTAAATTGGTGGATTTTCGAAAAAAAATAATTTGTAATATATGAATGATTTGTTTGTAATTAAATTGATTATTTTACGATCCTAGTTAAATGTTGCAACTTTCCGAATTTGTATGGACGCTGCGTTCTTCGGTATGAGAGTCGTTTTTAACAATTTTCTCCTTATAGTCGCAACAGATAGAAGTAAGATTAGTAGTGATAAAAAGCGCTTATTCTTCTCCGTAAGCCTTTACCCCCCTTTCATTTTTCGCGAACACTCCCTTTAATGTTATAACAAAGACTGATTAAATTCTGTTCATTTGTTTCAGGAGAGCTGAGCGGTGTGGCCCTCCGATCAAATGTAGATTGGGTTAATGGCAATTTTTTTATCCATAGTCTGCAACTAGGACAAGATAGGTGCCAGAGATCTGTGTCCACCTCAATGTGTACAAACGTATTGATTTTACACACTGAAGTGATTTCAAGGGTTTGTATAGCTGAGGTTCACTGTAAACATTTTTTTTCCAGACAAATTTTGTGCAGTGTTTATTTGAGAAATGATAGGCCCAATTTTTTCAGCCGTTTTGACTTTTAATGGATAAAAACAAACAGACAAGCGAAATTTTTGTTTAAATTTTTATTGCCTCTGCTGATATCGATTATGAGGGATGGATGAGGACAGTTAGAAAAGAAGTAAGGGGCCAAATTTAAAGATTTTGAGCCGCGGCTTAGATTTCAGCCGCGGCTCAAATATGGTTGGTTCCACTTAAAATCGTATTCAATGTGTCAATATTTAAGCCGGTACTCAATTGAAACCTGTTTTTAGGGGATTTGAGACGCGGCTCAAATTCATTAGATTCAGACTCAAGAGACATCTTCGCCTCATCTGTTCTGCTCAAAGGACATTTTCAACTCATTCTAAACATTTATTGCAAAAACAGGACAAATAGTCTAGTGGTAATTTAAAATTAAAAATGAATGGTATTTACACGGACACAGGGGGGGGGTGCAATTGTTAAAAACGACTCATGCTGAAAAAACCTACGTCCATATTACAAATTCGGAAAGTTGCAACATTCAACTCGGATCGCAAAAAATCTATTTAATTCCAAACAAATCATCGATTATTTTTCAACGCATTCGTATATAGTTGATATTTCATAATATTTTGTATTTTTTATGATCTGAGCTGGGAACTTTTAAATGGTGGATATCGGGATTAAGGCTTAATTCACTCTTTTTCTTAATCTCCAGATTAGCATAATCTTGCAAGATTATCTTAAAAGTGTATGAAAAACGATAAAATTCAAATTAATATTCAATCATCTGAGAAACTGTAGCAGCCAATCAGAGAAAAGCAGGCAACCAATGAGAGAACAGAAATATTCTCATTGGAGAAAACAATTAATGGATATCCAAGGAGAGAGAAAAAGAGTGGATTACGGACTAAAATAAAAAGTTTCCACAGTGGATAGTCGGATCAAGAAGTCAGGATTAAAGTTTATCCATTCTAAAGTTTTCAGCTCTGATAGTTACTTTTGAAAACGTTTATTCCTTTTTTCGAGGATTTTTGATAATGAAGACTCGACATTTTCATTTTTTCCAGGAGTGTTCGAAAATCCAGCGCCAGCGAAATATTAACTACACACGAATGCGTCAAAAAATAATCGTTGACCACTGTTTGTAATATCAGAATGTTGGGTTGATATTAAATTGATTATTCTATGATCCGAGTTGAATGTTGCAACTTTCCGAATTTGTATGGACGCTACGTTCTTCGGTATGAGAGTCGCTTTTAACAAAATTCTCCTTATAGACGCAATAGAAAGAAGTAAGATTAGTAGCGACCAAAAGCGCTTATATTTCTACGTAAGCCTATACCCCCCCTTCATTTTTCGCGAACATTCTCTTTAATGTTATAACAAAGACTGATTAAATTCTGTTCATTTGTTTCCATTAAACCATCTTTTGTACGCCTTTAAATCAACATGGACATAAGAAGATCTGAATGTTAGCAAAATTAAATATTTTTATTTCAAAATGAATTAGAAAATTTAAAACTTTGAAAAAAAGCTGGTCTTTTATAAAAAATCATCAATTGGAAACTAAACTCACTTTAAAAAAGTCAAACCAACTTAAATTAAAATTGTGAAACCGAGTTAAGAATATTCCCTTGGTCTTACCAAGTTTCCTAATAAAAATTTGAGGCAAATCGGTAAAAGGTTTCATGTTTTATGATCGGGCACACAAACAAAATGACAGACAAAAAGAGATTACTAATTATATGTCTCTATAATCATTTATATAACTAGAGCTAATAGTAATCTCTGAATATAACATAAAATAACTAGTTTTACTAAAATATTTTTTACTATTCATATAATTCTGTTTAAGAAGGATATAACTTAATGAAATGCCATTTCAAAATATATAATATAATAAATGTAATAATAATTAATTACATTTAATTTCATCTAAAGAGTACATCAGACCCGTTAATAGTGTTTTTGAAAATATATATTTTGAGATGCGTTGATATTATCTTATTTTATACTATGGGAACATAATCTTTTTAGTTACTAAATCTAACTGCTGATTTTTGAGGAGCGCTGTGTCAGTCCAGGTAGCTGCCATGACAGCTTTGTCTCAACGGAGGGAAAAAATGAGCTTCGTTCTTTTCGCGCTCCCACCCTCCTCCCTTTCACAAGATCTCTTTTAGAAGAGGGGAAAAGACCCTTTCTTCACTTTGGTTCCTCCAGGTTGATTTACCCAGGGCCGGTGAACAGGGTTCACCGNACCTAACCTAGCATATAGGAAGACAGGTAGGTCAACCAGGTCGACCAGCCTACCTGACAGCTATTCTAATGAACGTCAGATGTACCGTCACAGGCTGGCCGACCTAAAGAGGCGGGTATACAGCTCCACCTTGGTAAGGGAGAACTATGCAGATCGGTAGAGAAGTCCTTTCGCCGAATTCAAGTACAGGTAAGGAGGAGAGAGGCCGGATGGAGATGACAGCTACCTGGCCAGAAGTGATCATAGATAAGGTAAGATAATATCAGTGGTAGATACATTGGATTTTAATAGCGCATTTTAAAATTATTCTTAAAAAAATGTTTAAATATGAGAATTAATGGCGCTGACTATTATATTTCAGCATTTGTGATATTTGAATCTGTTTTTGACTCCTGGCTGATTCGATTTCCCACAGTTAACTTTGGGTCTCCGTCACTAAACAATTTAAATTCAAATATATTTATATGGAAAATATTATAAAAAAATATGTTTTATAGAAAGATAATAATTTTTTATGATCCTCTATGAGTAGAGGATCATGAATAGGACATGATCCTCTATGAATAGAGGATCATGAATCGGACATGATCCTCTATGAAAAGAGGATCATGAATCGGACCTGATCCTCTATGAATTAAAGATCATGAATCGGACCTGATCCTCTATGAATAGAGGATCATGAATCGGACATGATCCTCTTTGAATAGAGGATCATGAATCGGACATGATCCTCTATGAATTGAGGATCATGAATCGGACATGATCCTCTATGAATAGAGGATATGAATCGGACATGATCCTCTATGAATTGAGGATCATGAATCGGACATGATCCTCCATAAATTGAGGTCGGACATGATCTTCTATGAATAGAGGATCATGAATCGGACTTGATCCTCTGTAAATTGAGGATCATGAATCGGACATGATCCTCTGTAAATTGAGGATCAAAAATCGGACATGATCCTCTGTAAATTGAGGATTACTTGAAATTACGTTATACAGTGAATCAAATTTTCCTTGAGAAAGGTGTATCAGCTCTTCTTCTTGCTTCAACTGCTTCATACTCCCCTTCTCTCTCTGGACCATACCCTTCACTACCTACAGACCATTCTCTACCCCTAGATCCAGTCAGATGCCTCCCAATACCTCCATAATGCCCTTGCAATTATAGCGTCATGGGCATTGTTTTGCAGAAAGGGGATTTACGCGTAATTTCAAGTGACCCTATGGGAAAAGGGAAATGCACGATTCACAAGGGAAACCTTTCACTGTCGCCGAGTAGAGAGACCTTTCTGTTTAAACGTATCGAAACCAGTTTGAATTCATCTAAAACGCAATTGTTTGCTGTGTACAGTCTGAACTCTAACAGCTTAATTGTTTCTGCGTAACTCGAAAGTAGATTAACTGTTTTACGTTAACTGCATTTTTAAACATTCAAAAGTAACTTTTGATATTTTCTTTAATATATGACAGTTTGCAAACAAAGTGTTTAGCCATTAAAAGCGTTTGAGTAGATTAATAACATCCTTGAACAGTCCAAGGTTTAAAGGGTACCGTTGTGAATCGGGGATTTGCCTCTTTAAATGGAAAGTCACTTGAAATTACGCTTAAGTTTTTTTTATTTCAGAAGGCTCGAGTGGACTTCTCAAACATGGAAAAACTCAATATTCTAGAAGTTTACTGTTACTACATCTGACAGAAGACATAGATCTAAACGATTTGTTAATGTGTTTGTTAAGGATCCAAGTTTAAGATAAATAAGAGCCAATTTTGATAACTCAGGAGGGCCAGACAATTGAAAAAAAGCCTAGCCTCAATAGCCCTACTCCCACATGTATACGCGCCTGATCTGAAATATACAGTTTAGGTTAATTTATATCGTGGGAATTCATCAGAAATATATAAAACATTTAGTTAGAACAATAACGGTATAAACTTAATATTAGCATTTTATTAAGCATAATTACATCACATGTAATGATGTAATGTTAAAAATTACAAAGTAATTAAGAAAAGATCAAGTTCATCTTTGAATCTTTGATAGCATTTTACCTCGTAGCTTCTCTAGTTTTTATTTTACGCACTAGTACTTGAAAAAAAAAATCTTCATTTCTGAATCTTTGATAGCATTTTAATATCTGATGATAAAAGCGTGTATAACTATAAAAAAGATAAATGCCGACATTTTGTCAGAGCAAAATTTTTCATCTTTAACCATCCAGAAACCTTGCTTTGGGTCATGTGAGTTGCCACGAAAAATTCGGACCCGATCGGTTCAGCCGTTGCGACGTTTATTAAAAACAAACAAAGTGTATATATAAAGATATTTGTTGTACATAACCATTTGTGTTATTTTATACCTTTAAAAGATGGTTTGGTGTTTGTGTAGTTTCATCTAGTTTGTACTGAACAGGTAGAGTTGTGTAGTTATTGTAATCTTCATCTAAACATATTGAACAGGTAAAAAAGTTTAGTAATTGTAATCTTCATCTAAAACATATTTTAGAATTGTTGTATTTGATAAATCTAAAACTTTTTTCTTAGTAATTGTAATCTTCATCTAAAACATATTTTAGAATTGTTGTATTTGATAAATCTAAAACTTTTTTCTTTTGAAAACTATGACAACTAAATATTAAGGTTTTAAAGTGCCAAAAACGAATAACGAGGCGTAATACATATTACATATATATATGTAAATTGTCCATATATATGTAAATTGTACATATATATGTACATTGTACATATATACGCACATTGTACAATGTACAAAGTGATCCAAGCAAAAATCTGTATTTTGGAAATATCCACTTTTTAACTTGAAATCTATAAACGAGATTATCGATATCTAGAGGTGCAAAAAGTCTAAAATGTCGATATCTAGAGGTGCAAAAAGTCTAAAATGTCGATATCTAGAGGTGCAAAAATTCTAAAATGTCGATATCTAGAGGTGCAAAAATTCTAAAATGTCGACGTCTAGAGGTGCAGCAACTCTAAAATGTCGATATCTAGAGGTGCAAAAACTCTAAAATGTCGATATCTAGAGGTACAAAAATTCTAAAATGTCGATATCTAGAGGTGCAAAAACTCTAAAATGTCGATATCTAGAGGTACAAAAATTCTAAAATGTCGATATCTAGAGGTGCAAAAACTCTGTAAGTGAATAAGTTCAGTAAAAGTAAAGTAAACCCAAGGGTGTTAAAACACTTCACAGGACCACAATAGCTGCCTGGATCTCTGTGAATATTACCCATAACGATCACTCTACCCAGGGGGGGGGGGAACCCGTCCCCTCCCCTTATAAACCTCTTCCTACCTCTTCTCTCATTGGTTTGTAGAATACTTGAATCTGTGTCCTCAGATTCACAATATATTGTATTCTCCTACAAAAGTTTTGACTTAAATGTAAATTCAAAAATAAGAATTTAAACATGTAAAATAAAAATTTAAACATGTAAAATAGAATTTAAACATGTAAAATAAAAATTTAAACGTGTAAAATAAAAATTTAAACATGTAAAATAAAAATTTAAACATGTAAAATAAAAACTTTAACATGTAAAATACAAACTTTAACATGTAAAATAAAAATTTAAACATGTAAAATAAAAGAGATTTTACTACTTTGAATCTAGCACTAATTCTCAGTTTGAAATATAATATTAAGGAGTTCATTTCGAGTGTAAAGACCTGATAAAAGTTTGTCTGCCGATTTGAAAGTCTGAAAATGAGTTCCACAAAAATAAATTTTGCTTTAAAATTAATTATATATCTGTACTTTTACATTATGCAAAATTGAACTCTGAAACCTTTCAAATTCTAAATTTGTTAAATTTCCTAGATCATTTAGGAGCCTCTATAAATCCAAAAGAGACTATAAATGTTCAAAAAACATAAAAAAGATTCGATAAACACAATCCATTTAATTTAGAAATATTCCCTCAAACTATTAAAATCTAAAAAGTTTTTAAATCTATGCCCGAACTGAAAATTTTCTAATCTTTATATCTTTTCAACCTCAGGCCTCTAGAGTCTAGACCCAATACTGGGGACATGAGCTAGTAAGTAAGTCATGTGAACCCATGTTGTATATAGTACTGTATACTTCATGCACCTCTTTGAAGCATAAAGTCTAACCGCGTCAACCTTGTTGCACCGGCTAGTCCTGTCCATAGAGCTAGTAACAGTACAAACTGGAGCGGAAAGATTGACCCGGCTCGGAAATTCAAATGTAGTATGGCTGCCCGTGACTTTGTTACTCCTAAGCGGGGAAATAATGCCAAACAATCCAATCCAAGAATAAAGCCAAACAATTTAAACTCAAAGCCAAGAGGATTTTGAACCCTTAGTATGGGTGCAGCTGTGTTTATGACAGCCTAGACCTGCAAGGGTATTGAACCCTTTCTTATCTGGAGATATCAAGTTGGTTCTGTTTAAAGGGCGCAGCTAGGAGAGGATCGATGTCGGAGAAAGGAGCGAAACAGTATTAATCTAGCAAGGGAAGAAAGCAGTTTTGTTGATGCCCCAAGAGCTGGGCAGTTCTCACAAAGTATCTGACCAGACCGGTCGAATGGAAATATATTCGCCTCAAGCGAATGTTGTGTGGTTTTAGATCAACTTAAGTTGGTCCAACACTAAACGTTTGTATCGTTATAATGTAAATATATTGTTTTGTGCAACCTAGTGCTTCATTATTCCACTCAATCGTTGCTTTTTACGACTGAGTTCTTTTTAAGTCTGTAGTAAGTGACCTAAAAGTGACAGACTTGATATTTCAACTTTGGATAATTTAATCCAACCGAATTCATAGTTTTAAATATTTATGGTCTACGACATTGGGTTGCAAAGATATAGAGATTAGTAATCAAAGTTTGTGACAAAGACTCAATTCCTTTGCTTACAATATGCCTGTCTGTTGAACTATCGTCTCTAAAATCATAGGGATCATTTAACCGTTCCTGAAAAAGAATAACTTTACAAGAATAAAATGTGAACAATTTAATCAAAGGGACTGTAGACATACTTTAAAAAGACTTTCATTTTTAAGGTGCAATGCCCACAACAGTCACAAAGATTCAACAGAGACTGAGATATTTTTATCTTTTTTAGCAGAAAACTGATTATTTGATAGTTGTTAAAAGTTTTGATGACCTAAACACATACCTGCATATTCCTTGTAAGTTTATCCTGGGGATAAAATTCCAAAACTTCCTAAAAAAATCAGATTTTAATAAAGATTAAATATTTTTTAGCAACTTCGGCTTTGAATGAAGATAATGGAAAATTTTCTATTTCAACATTTTCAAACTAAAGTTGTAGTGCAGCTAGATAACAAGAAAAAGATTTTATTCCAAAAAAATTAAATCTTTCTTTAGAAAGTGAGCTTAGAGGGCAGATAACAAACATCACACCAAAGTACATCACGTCACATCAAAGTACATCACGTCACATCAAAGTATATCACGTCACACCAAAGTACACGACGTCACATCATAGTACATCAGGTCACACCAAAGTACACGATGTCACATTAAAGTACAACAGGTCACACCAAAGTACATCACGTCACATCAAAGTACATCACGTCACATCAAAGTGCATGACGTCACATTAAAGTACAACAGGTCACACCAAAGTACACGACGTCACATCAAAGTACATCAGGTCACACCAAACTATATTACTTCACATCAATGTAAAATTCATGTTTTTCTAGAGAGGCCTTAAATCAAAACAGTGGGACCCAATAAAATGGTGAAAATGAGAGACGACATTTAATCAATCTAACAAGTAGCAATTGAAAACCAATTTTATAGTTAAGTTTTCACTGCACACTTTTTGTGTTTCATGTTTATTAGACATTTTAAAATCATAACAGTAGATTTTTATTCCAACACTTTTTGGGTCCCTCTGTGCAATCTTTTTCAAAAAACTTAAAATTTCAAATTTTCAAATTTCAAATTTCAAACAAAAAAAAATACTTTTTTCATACTTCAAATAAAAGCTGGAAGAGCTATGAAGTTACAATGTTGCACCAGCATTTTGCATGAATTTAAATCTTATCCCTCTGTTTAGATTATAGTGTTGTGAGAACATGATCTCAACTGCTTTAACCGTTAAAATCAATTTTAATTATATAATTTCGCAATAGAAAAAATTCCGAGATTTGATCGTAACAACCCGATCATGTCCTAGGGACAAAAAAATCTCTAAAAACTACCTGACAGGGCTGTTGAACAAGATTTTGATGCATTCCCATTTTACAAAACAATTCATAAACCTTAAGAGAAAAAAAATCAATAAAACAATTATTAAATCAATCAATAAATCAACCATTATTTCAATCAATTAATTAATCAGTTAATCAATAAATTAATAGATGTATTAAACATTTAAGCATTTTTAAATTAAAAAGGTAATCCATTTCTGTTTTAAAAGCTGAAAATTCCAAATATCTTTAATTTTTTTTTTTTTTAAATGCACTCACCATGATCCAAGCGATGATAACCACGAAAATTATTCCAATCGGTATGAGAGTGTACACTTTGTACACATCAACTTGGAGAATTATTAACAATATGGCCGCCACCAGTCCTTCAGAAGCAGGAACAGTTTAAGTAAGAAAAAGTACATTCAAGTAAGAAATGCTGTTTTTTTTTCAGAAATTGGAATCAAAACTGCAAAGGAATTGATTTTTTATCACAAACTTAAATTTTCTAATCCCTATATCTTTACAACCTTATGGTGTAAACCTTTGATATTTCAAACTTAGACTATTTAATCTAACTGAATTTATAGTTTGAAATATCAAAGGCTTACAACTTCCAGTTCCAAAGATATAGAAATTAGATAATAGAGTTCGTGGTAAAAACTCAATTTCTTTTCATTTATTTTCTAATTTACAATTTGTTACAAAATGTTTATAAAGTTTCACAAAATGGCCGTGCGGGCATTATGGAAGAGGAAAAGCAAACAGGTGAATAACTATTATTTACTGAGAAAATGAGAGATGCTATTACACAATAAGTTTAATTCTCCCCTCCCCCCCCTAGCTCATTTTGTTATAGTTTTCAATCCTCATGCACTGTTAAAAGAAACCCTAAGATTTTGTTCTTAATTTTAAACAACCCCAAAACATTTTAAAATTAAAACGAAGGCACCATGTTTTGATTATTCCATTCCTGCAATCACCACCAAGACGTGGAAAACCAGCCAATGAACGAGAAACCACCTGAACGGATAGTTTTGATATTTGGTTATGGATATGGATATCAATTAAGTTGTGAATATGTATATGAGTTTGGTTATGGATATTAATATGAGTTTAGTGATGGATTTGGATATGAGTTTGGTTATGGATAGATAGATTGGATATTGATATTTTTGGATATTTAGATGGTTATTAAACAATAGGTTTAATACATTTTAGCCGTTAATTATTTTGAGTCCATAATTATGGATACGGATACAGATTTGGAAATTTTCACATGAAAATTAAATATTTTCACAGAAAAGGGATATTGTGGACAATAGACATGATGTAGATATGGAACATGTTTACGGATTTGAATATTTTTTATAGAATATTGGAATGTACACGCCTATGTTTATGGGCTATGAAACTATAATACTGTTTGAAATAAACAACACAATACATAGAACTGAAATAGCAATGATATGTGGTATGTAAATTTACTTATGGTTAATAACCATTTGGTTATAGCTATGGATTCGGCTATGAATATCACTTTGTATATGGCTTTGGTTATGAAACAATAACTTTTGAAGTATACAAAAAAATATACATAAATATGTAAATATGAACAATACCTTCTAAAGTACACAACACCATAAATAAGTGCTAAATTAGTAAAAATACCCAGAAGCCCTCCAACAACAACTAATATTATCTCAATCCTAAACAAAATAAATGTTAAAAAAGATCTGTTCTTCAATTTTTGCATATACCTTTGCAACCTGATAATTCAAACGATAGCTGTATGATCTAGAATAATTAATATGTCTGTGACTTAAAGTGGCATAATAAAAGAATTAGAGAATTAGTTCGTTAAACGGATTAATTCTAAATCTTCTAAAATGAAAAATATTTGATTGAGAATATATTTAATGCATGTTTCCGGGTCAACAAGTGGCGCCGCGCGTACACAATTCCTGCCATTGACATTTAGAAGATAATTCGATCAATCAAAATCTGCTGCTATGAATTATCTCAGAATATCTAACCAAGCTTGTTAAGAACAATATTAATGCATGACTGCCCCCTCAATTTATTGATTCATAAAACGGTACTTACGCGAATTCACAAGGTTTTCAAACAAATTTTAAAATGAATTATTGAAGTATATCTTTTTGAAAACTAATGTCCCCCAATAAACATGGATGTAAAGGGTCTCTGTGGAAACACCNAGCCTTCAACCAGAATACGGCCATGAGCCTGAAGGACAGACAGAACCATGGAAGATTTTAAGTAATTTCAAAGTATTTTAGTTTGTCTTTTTTTACGATGAGACTGTAAAGACGACCCGAGACTCTCAAAATATGACGATATCTAGGTTGAATTGAATCTTATGCCTTGAATATAGTCTTTTCAGGGATTATTTAATAATTTGGCAAAGAGCGAAACATGTTTACAGTTGCAGGGAGTTATGAATATAAGGAAACATGTTTACAGTTGCAGAGAGTTATGAATATAAGGAAACATGTTTACAGTTGCAGGGAGTTATGCATATAAGGAAACAAGACAGTGTTGATTTCGAACAATCGTTTCTTCTCATGTATTGCTGCTTTGAAACAATGTTAACATCGAAGCTTATATGCTTAAATATGTATAACGATTAGGAGAATAAAATTGTGAATTGTGGGTATTCAAAATTTAAGAAGAACCATTTGATAGTCTTTCTCTCTTATCGTTGTTGAATGTTTTAAAAATTGCGCAATAGCTGATTTAATTCTTCTTATTTCTTTTTTTTATTAGAAAATTCATTCATAAATTTAGCAAGAATATTTGTTTATATTTGGTAGTTTTATCACGCTATGGGAGGGCTTTATTCAACATCAGAATTTTGTTTTATGAATTTTTTGGTCGTTATTGTAAACTGAGGAAATACAGGGTTACCCTAAAAGGATGATGAAGTTTAAAGATAATGATTGACAGATTATTATTTATCGTGACCTGAGATGGAATTTAAAGAATTTGAGCCGCGGTTTAAATCCGCCAAAACCCGGTTTAAATTAAGCGCCAGCTTAAATCTTGAAACATTTGATACAAATTTAAGTGGAACCAACCATATTTAAGCCGCGGCTTAAATTTAAACCGCCGCTCAAATTCTTTAAATTCGGCCACTTAAAACATAAGCTAAAACATTTCCGAAGATCTGGAGTCCGCATCTCAGAATTTGAGTCGAGACAAATCAGTCAAGGGGTTTATGAGTTATAATCGGGAATACCAACAAGCTCAAAGAGATTATTACTTTATAAAGGTACTGACTCAAGTGCCCGGCGTTGCCCGTAAAATAAAATAATTGAATTTTGATAAAAAAAATTATTTTAAAAAATCTATTTTTTTTATCCTATGTAACCTTGGCCGGGTTTACTCAAAAATGTCAGCCTATTTAGTCCAGCCGTTTGACTAGCTATAGCTAACACACACACACACATATATATATAAATATAAAGAGGTTTATTATGAAGATTCAAAATATGAATGCCTGTCACAACAACAAAAAACGTGCTCAGGGGATTTAAAAAAAGGTTTATTGAATTATAAACCAGCAACACCCCCCCCCCTCCTCTTTCTAAGCATAAACTTGTTTATAAAGAATTGTAAAAGTAAAGGTATTACGTGTATGCTATACTATATAAGCTCTTCTTCTCATTTTCAGGTTCTGAACCCTCAGTGTCATCTGCTCCTCTTGCTGTAGTATTGAAGTAATCACCCAACTTTCCCCTAAATATATTTATTATAAATGGTTATCAAGACAAAATATCTAATATATTAACGAAATTACATTTTCAGTTGTAAATGAGACAAAACAATAAAATTTGGTTGTTAACAATTATATTTGTTATTTTTTATGTTTCTTTTTCTCTTTTAATAGTTGAGAGAGTGGTCGGACTGTATTCTCTTTAAAATAGAGAGATTTCACCCAAGAGCTGGTGTTTGGAGTATAATCCCTTTAACAGAGAGAGATTTCACCCAATAGTTGGTGTTTGGAGTATAATCCCTTTAAAATAGAGAGAATTCACCATATAGTTGGTATTTGGAATATAATCCATTTAAAAAAGACATCTCACCCAATAGCTGGTGTTTGGAATATAATCCTTTTAAAAGAGAGATCTTCTCACCATATAGATAGTTGGTGTTTGAAGTATAATCCCTTTAAAAGAGAGAGAATTCACCCAATAGCTGGTGTTTGGAGTATAATGCCTTTAAAAGAGAGATAATTCATCCAATAGCTAGTGTTTGGAATATAATCCCTTTAAAAGAGACATCTCACCTAATAGTTGGTGCTTGGACGATCCCGTAAGCAGTAAGGGCTGCCACTCCTAGACACGCCCCCACCACCCCAACCACTAGAACCCAACCAGTCAGAGAGAAACAACAGCCCGCCTTCCGCTACAAATATACAAAACCTAATTTTAAATCCTGATACATCTTTGCAGCCAGCTGACTCTTGATATTTAAAAATTATGAATTCTGCATCAAGAAAGACTAGAAAACTAAAAAGACCAGAAAATTGTGGAATTTTTTAAATTCAGTTTACGATGAAATATTAACTTTTTTCTGTTCATTCCTCTGAGTTCAGTCATAAAATCTCTAATGTATTTAGATTCTCGTACTTCAAGTAAACTTCTTCCGTGGTCCCAAACCTTCTCTAGAACGCTAACTTTTAGATGGTAGAGTTCATGTCCAGGAAGGTTAAAATGTTCTCCTGTAGGCTAGTTTGTATGGAGATTTCTAATGTAACTAATATGTTCTCTCACTCTTTCATCTAAAGATTTTTTGTCTGTCCTATATATTGTAGTTTACACTGTTCACATGTAATACAGTAAACTACATTTCTGGTCTGACAGTTGAAAGTTCCATTAATCTCAATCTTCTAACTGGTCTTACAGGATTGTAGAACTTTTTTATCGTCCTTTTTTTCTTTAAGGTATGTCGCGAAGCATTTGCTTTTTTTGTTGAATTTAAAAAAAAAGAGCCCTGAGCACTCCTAGGCACACTTCAGTTCCAACAATAATAAATTGAAAAATTCTGCGTGAGTACTTTTTCTTAAAGGGAGTGACCGGCTATGTAAGGTAGTTGAACTGGGTATGCAGTGTTGTGGGAAACTTCTTTCGGATTCATTTGAAACATGTTAAATCCTGAGTTTGAGCGCAAATTCGACGTTCAAAACTCCTACTTTGGGGGTGGATACGTTTTCAGAATTAGTTTTTTGAATTATTAAATAACGACGACAAAAAATGTAAAAAAGTTCTACAATAAACTACAGACGTCATGTATAGGAACATGTTGAGAAAATAAAAATTAATCTTATCATCGAAAATAAGTAATTTTGTTCAATTATTAGTTTCTATTTTCTCATTATTCTGGTTTCTCATTATTCACAAAGATTTTCTGCAGATTTTCTAGAATTATTATCGAAAAGACGACATTTGAAGAATTAGAAGAAATCTGCGAATAAATTCAAAGAAAATGAGAAATTCAATATAATAATAAAAACGAAATAATCGATTTTAGCATTGATTTATTGACAAATTTATTTTTCGTGGTCGTTATTTAATAATTAAAAAAAACTAATTCTGAAAAGTAGGAGGAGAATCCGAAAGAAGTTTTACACAATACTGCATACTCAGTTCAACTACCTTCCATAAACAGTCACTCCCTTTAAAAAAAAAGAAAGAACGAAGGTGACATTTATTCCAACATTTTTTGGTTGTCACTGTAATTTTACCATTTAATGAAATAAAGATTATTTTGTAAATACTGTTATTCTGATAAAATTCTCATTTTTTTTGATAGTTTAATAAAACTAGAATTCTAAAGATTTTGATTTGATCTGACCTTGGGTGGAGTTATCCATGGTTCCGTATCCATATCAATTCATTTCCTCTGCAATTAAATAGATAAGTAATTTCCTAATTAAAGAGATAATTAAAGAAGAGTTCATTAATTTTAATTAAAACATGTCCAGAAGGATTTATTACAACTCTGTTATCTTTACAGTAATTTTCATTTTTATCTGAATTTGAATAATTACAATAACATCTTAATTCAAACTATAGTAGTTAAAATCTTTAATTTAACATTTATAGTTAAAAAAGCACAATTTTATAATTACAATCATTTGAATTATTCTAAATATCTACAGGGTGTCCCAAAAAACATGGGAATTCAGTGACGAATTCGATATCGTCTTTTCAAATAATTCTTTGATTTAGTATAGTGATGCCTATACTGAGAAAGCTGTAATCTGTAAGAGTTTCGTCTGCTATGTTTACATTTTGTTTGTTTAATATTTTTCACGTAAAACTAACCTCCACGAAGTACATTTTGTCTTTATCGGAATATTTTCAGTCATATTTTGATATCTCATTTAAAATCCGCCCAAAAAAGCGTAGTATACACTTATATGAAATAAGTATCTCATCAAAAAAGTAAAAAATAGCAAAAATGAAAAATCTACATTAATGGGTGAAAATAGGGTTTAAAGTTAAGAATGGAATTTTAACCAGCACCTCTAGTTTGCCGTGAGGTGGGTGCTTTTGTCGAGCTTATCTCTTCATTATCAAGAGGTGTTAAAATGATAAAATAACAGTTAAATGTATGAAAACAAATAACAATTAAAATGGTAAAAATATACTAAAGTGTTAATACAAACATCAACATGTCTGACCTACATCTGTGCATTGTGTACGTAGTTACTATATTATGCATAATCTGGATATGGTTCAAAGGATAATAACTAATCATTAATCAATCTGTTTTTGCTAGTTATATTTAGGGCTGACCATACATTAGTGCTTTTTCATAATAATAAATAAATATTTAGAAAACAATAAGATTTTAATTATGTTTAAAATGGTTTAAGAAATAGTTCTATGCAATATGTATGAAGCTACATTGTATATTCTTATCATTATCTTATTAATGAAATTGAGTTTGCCACAAACTCTGATTTTCTAACCCCTATATCTTTGTGACCTGATGCCATAGATATTTCAAACTTTGAATTCTGTTTGATCAAATATCACAGGTTTACATCATAGGGTTGAAAAGATATAGGGATTAGAACATTTGAATTTGTTGCTAAAACTCAATTCTTTTCTTGTAAATACTTTAGCACGCACAAATGATTAGACTGTTCAGTATTTATATTATCTGTTCCCTTATGTTAATAACTTCCTTCAAGCGTAAACTTGTCAATTTCGCCGGCGTACCATTGAGAATTGGTCATGCCACTCTATGATTGGGGGCGTCAAAAATAAAGAATTAAAACAAGATAGAAATATTGCAATACAAATTCTGTATTTTAAACTTCACTTTTAAAAATTTAAAATTGTTTAATTTAAGTACTGCTGTTAAGTGCTGGTTTCTCACTGTGTCGTGAAAACTCAAATTATGCGTATTAACTGTGTGTCCACTGTCCAGGATTAGGATAAACTGACGCAAGAGGCAACCACAATGTTGTTAAAACGCAGGATCAGGATTGACGCATAATATTTAACTGCGTGAACATTGCACATGAGACATTTAATAATGGTCAAACTTTTAGAAATATTAAATATATACTGGTAATATTGTTTTCAGTGAATTTTTAACATGCTTAAATTTACATACTTACCTTCTATGTCTGTCTGTCTGTTTCTCTGAATAATAATAATTATAATAGTAACCTCCTAGCGCTTCTAATTTTGAATTTCCGTAGATATATGAAAATGACTAACTTATCAGAGCTGACAACTTTAGAATGAAATATCCTTAATCACGATTGCTTAATCTGATTATCCAATGTACACACTTTTGATTTTCTTTTTAATCCTCTTTTTGGATATTTCTACTGTATAAAAGTTACGTTTGATAGCAATTACTGATACAAAGCTGTATTGATTGAACTATGATCCGATTGAATTAAAGTCAGCTGTTCATAAGCCGGCTTTTAGAGCATTTAACAAATATAAATTTAATCATGTTAATATGAAATTATTAAAAAAAAACATATTTTAGGACTATTGTCATTTTAAAAGTTTGTCTTAATAAACATTAATCCAAAACTTACGTTCGTTTAATCGATATTTAGTTCAATTGATATGACACCAGTGATTAAGACTGGTTTTTCAAAAGTTAAAGAGTACATCTTAATATAATACGCTGAAAATGAATGAAAAAATATGAGATTTAAATCTAACGTTCAATTTACTTTTGTTTGTCGTGCCGTAAAATACGTATAGCCTTTGTTTGTTTTTAATATTTGTGACAGAAACAATCTCAAGAACTGACGAGGGTCAACCCAGACCGAAATATATTTTCAATAAATGTGGAACTAACATCTACATTTTTACTCTACACTCTACAGAGGTTTGGTCCATCACCATCACAGAATCTTAAACGTAAGGAGCCTTTAAAAGTCCTATATATATTTATTTTGTATTTTAATAAAAATTGTCCAATGATTTTGTGGCAAATATGTATTTAGTATTATGGAACATATCTTAATCATGAAATATGTATTTAGTATTATGGAACATATCTTAATATGTATTTAGTATTATGGAACATATCTTAATNCAACCAATCATGATAAGGTTAAGGGATTTTAGACTATAGAGTAGCTTGTTCAATTCACAAATTACAATTGCTCCTTTAAATCTCTCTAGCTAAACTATCTCATTAACAATGAGAATAATTCTTGTTTTTTATCTTTGAAAGTGTGTTGTTAAAGATTGATGGGTTACCTTTGTGAATCAAACATGCCACTGTATAAATGGTTAAAGAATATAAAGATTCGAAGGTTAAAAAAAAAATTCCTCATTGACTCTCATTATATTTGAATAAATCTGCACAATGCGTCTTGTATAATCTGAACAATAGCCTGCTCTGTATATGTTTGTCCGGAAATGAGCCATATACCGGATATAGAACTATTATTCAGTTTATTTATTCAATAACGTGTTTCTTTTTCCCGGATTTTCATCTATTCATTCATCTTCCTTGTTTTGCCAATTCTTCAGAAATCTCTTAATAAAAAGTAACTTCTGCATATCTGAAGTATCAAAAATAGGCTTTTAGAGCGCTTTGCGCCCCCTTTCCTGTAAATAATTTTAGCTTTAAACTGTTGATCTGAAAGTCAGCCATTTTAAATCATTTTCAAATTTTGGCAAATTTTTCCTTTCGAATTGGCGCGTTTTCTAAAAATTTAAATCCAATTTTGATGTTCCATAAACCAATTCCTATGGTCATGTGAGGACCCACGCAAAATTTGGGTTTGATCGGTTCAGCTGTTTTGACAGACAAGCAAAGTATATATATAAATGTAACTAAAGTGTTTTCAAGCTGACGAAGAATTGTTCTAATTAAGGTTATGTGAGTTGACACAAAAAATATTGGCCCGTTGTTCAGGCATTTTGATGTTTATTGGCGTTTCTATGTCAATGTGCTAAGTAGGTAGCCATTGTTGATTAAAGGGCCCTGGCAAATTAGCAAATAAAAATCCCTCCCCCTTCCTATATTATATCTCACCAACACTGATAACTAGACAACTCTGAAACCTAGTCATCAAATTTGTCTTCAGCCTCGACTTTGAAGTGTTGAAACGCCTTGGTCTTTGGTTTTACCTCGCCAACTCACACATACTTTTTTGTAGGCCTAGACATACATATTTTAAAAATGCAATGCGTCTGTTTAAGTTTAAGTTTAAAAGGAGGAATTAGGAAATACTGATCGATTTTTGTGTGACACCGTGCACATCTTGGTTTGCATTGGGCACATTTGCTTTGACACCTGCAGGAAAAATTACATTTAAGCGAAATAAGTTGAAATTATATTTATCTATATATAACTAAATATCTATATAACAGGACAGATAATATATTTCATTACCATTGTTTACGGTCAGGGTTAGATCTATTAGCATAGTTCAGCGTCTATATAACTATCCTGCAATATTTAAAGCTGTAATGTTTATTTTACTGGGTTTTTGTATGTGTTTGTTTTTGTGTCTGTTATCTCTCTATCTAATAATCGTCAAAACAGCAAATCCGATTGGTTCCAATTTTTTTATGATTACCCATATATGGCCGGATATGGTCGGTCGAAATGTTGTATAGGAAATCGATCTATAACCCTTTTGATCTGAACTTTGGACTTTGATCTAAAAAAAATGTTTAGATCAAATTCCAATTTTCAATTCAAGCTAAGATAATATCAATACCACTAAAATATGTTCAAGGTGTAAAAATTCAGAGAAACTCCTGGCTATTGGATTTTTTTATTCATTCGCTCTTTGGAAAGATTTGTTACTCCTTTATTTCGGTTTCTCATTCTTGCAATTGTTATTTATGAATTAGATATCCTTAACTGGCTATCTTTATTTGACGTGGTTTCTCTTTAAAAACAAAAGAGAACTTATGAGAACAACCCTATCCTCCACATAATTGATCAGAGAAAGGTGAATCGGTATTTAAACAACATAGGATATTTACATTTGTTGTCAAAACGATATATCTCAAGTTATAAAAAGTATTTTCCATTAATAGCATTGTCAACTCAAAGCTTAATACAGTGGTCTTCCTATTCCATGCAGTTGTATAGGTGCCATTGCAGATTAAACATTCTTGCTTTATCGTTGCTAAGTTTTAAATCAAATCAAATTTTATATTTTTTGCAGTAATAATCAATTATAACAGATATCAACGAAACAGTAGTACATGATTAAATATATTATTGCATTGTACTTGTATCTACTGAGTTGGGAACTTTTGAATGGTGGATATCGGGATTAATGTTTGATCCACTCTTTTTCTTAATCTCGAGATTAAATAATGATTGTTCTCCTCTTGTTATTAATCTCCAGATTAATCCGATCGGGATTAAAGATATCCCATTCTAAAGTTTTCAGCTCTGTTCAAATAATTGTCAATTTGTAATTGTAAACTCGTTCTGTACTACACACTACACAGTTACATGTATTTTAGCATTAAACTTTATCTATCTATCTAAGTATGTAAATCTACTGCAGCAGGAGAGCTTTGATAGCTTCTAAGCTTTGAAGCTTTTATGTGATTCTTAACACATAAATATTTTTTTAAAAGAAGGTTAGATATGTCAGTCTTAACCATCAATTCTGAAATTTTTGATTTTGTCAATTCAATTTACATTACGAAACAACAACAGCAAAATTGTTATTTTTGAAAATATTATTTAAGACTGCAAACCACTTAACATTTGATATTTGCAATGAAATATTTATCTTGCAAGTTGGTTTGCGTAAACTTTATATAAATATATAATAGACATTGTTAATATAAATATACTCGGCGTGTAACCTAGGGATGGACATCTATCATTCACGACTGCACCCTTTAAAGCATTGTCTGATCAAGGAAACATAAGATATCCATAATTTTATTTCAATTGTTTTTAAATTGTGGTTTTTCAGTGGTCTGCGGATTTTTATTTCAGAAACAATGAAGGAAATTGCAAAAAATTCAACAATTGTTCGAGCTAAGAAAAAAGGACGATAACGTGCACAGTATTTAACAGATGCGTAAAAAGTAGCGTTGTACAATCACAGGGTTTTGTTCAAATTGTGAAACGATTCCCAGTCCTACAGTCCCAACTGTCCAGCTAACTTTATATATATACATGATGTGGGAACTAATAGTTTAATCTTCACACGGAACAAGATGGCGCTATCAACACGTGCCAGTTTATAATTATTTCAGGGGCTCACTATTAATGATAATTACAACAAGAGATAATACACAGGGACGTATATAGAAAGGTGGAAGGGGGTTAAAAAAAAATTGTAAGTTATTAATACTATTCCCAAGGGGTTTCCAGCCCCCGTTTGTATAACTCCTAAAAGTACCTAGGGTACTGTTTGTTTACTGTACACGTAAACCTCATAGATTCCAAGAGAAAAATAAACAAAATGTTTAATCTCCAAGAAATGGTAGTTAACCTTATTGTTAACAGAAATATGGGTTCCCGTAGTGTATTTATTTCCATTAAACGGAAGTATATGATTAATTTAGCAATTTTGTTTGAAAACATAATATCAAAAATTATTCCAACATTTGTTTCGATTGTCATATGGACTTCATGATCACAATCTACGTACAATCACAGGTCTTGTTAAGTGCGGAGTCAAGATACCAGAGTTACCGATTGGGAAATAAGCATGATTTTAAGAAAAATACAAACATATAATCATAAATGTAATTTAATGAAATTAGGAATTTCTATAGAAATAGTGGGCTATTTAGTAAATAATTAAATGCGTATACAACGACAACGACAATAAATAGAAAAAATGTAAATTGGTGTTTTAAATCAGAGAAGTTCTGGGAATCATTGAGTCCGTGCAATGATAACTTCAAATTTCGGAATTGGATAAAAAAATGTTTATTAAAACAATTTCAAAATATGTGTTAGTTTCTTTCTACTGAAAGAGTGGTAGCATAACCCTTAAGGTTGATTCAAAGACTAAGCCCAGCCAATAAGATTTTGACATTCAAATACACATGGACGGGCTCGGAAGGCATTGTCTGATTTAGGTAAAATAGAATGGATACAGATATAAGTTAATTTTACGTGAATCTTACTGTTTTAACAAATTACAGGGACTGTAAGCGTAATTCAAGTGACACTCCATGCACAGATGGAAATGCTCGAGTCACAACGATACCCTTAAATCTTAGACTGATCAAGATTGTCGGATAACGCCTTTAATTGATTAATTCTTTCTGTATAATACCGAGTTTTACAGAAATTAAGTTTTTTTAATGAAAAATGTAAAAACTTCATTCAATCAGCATTCAATGCACTGTAATACAGTTATAATTGTAGAAAAAAAGAATAAAAAAGGTATCAATTAAATATTCATCAATTTCGACCAACTCTGGGTCAGTCCTTGTACAATGTACAGTGTGTCGGAAAACATGGGAACGGAGTAACGGCTTTTATTCGTTTTTTTTTTTTCACGGGACATTCACATAAAAGTAATAATCATATTCAACCTTCTAATATCGAAAACTCGTAATCTCGAGATTTTCTAAATGACGTCTGCCATTTTTATACCTTTAAAATGGAGGGAGATAATGAGAAATTTGGAAAATCAAAATGGTTTAAACTATCTTTGAAATCTTAAAAGTATATACAAGTATATTCTGATGATCCGTCTCGCCTCTATGCCCATTTCTTGTGAAGAGTGAACACCATAATTTATAGGTTGGCCGGCTGTCTTCTCCGATTGTGTACATTCAAATTATCTATCTATCAGATATCCAAATCACGTCGAAAGGACGGACCTTATTCTGACAAGAAACATAAGTTCTGTTATCTTGCAGCGGAAGACGACATTAAATTCTGCAGATATTGTTTACAAGATGTTAAAAAGTGTTGATTAGGGAGCCCCGGCTGCTTTATAATTTAACGTTATTAATCTCAGTAAAACGTTTTAAATACAAGAATTTAAACAGGGTTACCCACAAAGAATGAGACTTTGTTTATTCTGTTTTCTTACATTATTTCTGTGATAAATCATTTATCAAATCATCAGAATACTCACTTGAATGCAAAAACCAAAAATCAAGCTTCAAATCGTCATATTTTTATAGTTTTGGGTCGTCTTTATAGTCTTATCCTTTGTGGGTAACTCTGTACATGTTAAAGAATTTGATAATGAATTTATTACTGAAATGATAGATACGTCGCCTATTTTTACATAATTTTTCATATTCAAGTTTAAATATATATTAATAAAATTTTTTTTTAAAATTTATACTACACCATTAATGTATGCATATATATTTGTGTGTGAATCCCACTTCTAACTGTATTCAGAGATATAGGGTGAGAGAGAAAATGGCAAACTAAAGAAACTTTATAGGGAATTCTGACAAGGGATATCTTTGGAATGTTCAAAACCCGCTTAGCAGTGACTTTTTTCATTTTTCCAACCAGTAAGAAAATATCTCTATTTCACATCTAACAGAAAATATTGAGGAATATGTGTTTGAAGGCCTGACCTTCATTCAGTTGTTTAGTCAGACATTCCTGGCTAATTATAAATCTGAAAGTTACAAATACATCTGATATCTACTTAAATACTACAATATTAGGGAGAAATAAAATCAGAAATATCTGTCAAAATGCATTTTTCCCTTGTCTACAAGGTAACAAGGGATTAGAATGCGTAGATCTAAAAGAGAAGAACAGAAAACGGATGTATGATCAGCTAAAAAGAAGATACAACAGTCAGAGAACAAAATTCACTGCTTTTAAAAAAATTTTCTGAAAAAAAATTTAATTTAAAAGTAAATTGTTAAAAAAATATTTGTGTGTGAAAAGCAATGTACATTTTTCTATTGTTTAATTTATATTTTTACTTGTGTAGTGCAGCTATAACCTCCCTGGACTAAAATTATCTAAATTTTTTCAGCTGCAACCCCCCCCCCATCCTGTAGGAGCTGTGCAGATATAAAATAATTTAGTAGAAAAGGCAGAATCTCATTTCATTTTATTTTCACACTTCTAGAAATCAGGGAAATATATTATCTAAACCCCCCCCCCCCTCCCACTTCTCTTACCGAAGAAGTGTAACCCCACCAGTTAGAAAAATATATTTTCCCCCATCCTGTATGGAAATTTTAATTTTTGAAAAGAAAGAAAAATATGGTGTACAAATTATTTAACCCACAGATAAATTACAATACATATAGAACACTAGATGTCGTCTTTTCAACAATTACGGTTTTTTGTTCACAATAACCCTGAAGCAGACTCATGCTCTCTTCTCTGTCTAGTCATTCAACACAGCATGCGCGTAACTCCTTTGGGCCTCTGCCCCATGCTTATTGTGAACGAAAAAATCCTTAAATCTTGAAAATACGACATCTAGTGTCCTATCTGTATTGTTAATAATTTAACCCTGCAGGGTACTCCTGAAAGAACTCTTCTCGTTTAAAAAAAGAGAAAAGACATTTTTTATAACTATTATTATTAAGTAAAGGATGCAAAACGAGTATTTTTTTTAATAAAATGTATTTTAAATCACAATTTGTTTGCAACAAGGAACTCATGAGTTTAGACTTTTTTTAAAGTATGTTTTCCTACAAACTTAAATTCAGAATAAACCTTTAAAAGCATGTTAAATTCCGTCACCAGTATTCAAGCACTTAGTTTAACTTTAAGAGACAACGCGATAAAACAAATAATGTTATTTTGAAATTTTATTTTCTCTCAGGAGTTTAAATTTATTTTGTGCTTTTGTTTCAACATATTTAAACAGCTAGTAACAGAGCGTTCGGATCAATTTACAACTTACATTATGCTGTGCAGGAGGGGGAGGAACATCCAACCACAACAACTTCTCGTCCGAGCCACATTCTTCTTAATTATTCGTCTTTCCATCATTATGTTTTAAAAGTGTCTAATCCTTAAAGATAAAACTATTTTTAGAACATTTTTCCTTGTTAGGGCATAAATTATGGTTAGCAAAGTATTGTAATGATTACATCATGTTGGAATCTTCGAATATTTCATTTATGCCTTAACGTGGCCAGATTTAAAAAGAAATGTTTTATTTTCAGGGATTGGACATTAAAAAAAATAATATTAAAAGAACGAGGATTTCGTTGTGGCTTGGACTAAAAAAGGAGGAGAATGTGCCTAAGGCTAGACATTGTTACCCTCCCTCGGAAAAATTATTCATATTTTTTTTGTAATTTTCCATTTTACAAAAATTCTAATAAAAATGTTGAGTTTATTTGTGTCATACTTTCTGGAGTGAATTTTTATTTTTTTTAAACCTTTAAGCTGTTTTTGATCAAAAATGTTTTTTATTTTTTAGTTATGTTTATGCCATACGTTTTAATAAAAAGATTGGACTTTAAATTTTGTTGTATACCCTGTTTTCTTGGTGGTTAAAAATAAAATTTTTTTAGTTGATTTTGAATCATGTCTTTGACTATTCGAATCTATAAACCTTGAATACTTTTCAGTCCCCTTTTCCCCGTTTTTCATCTTTTAATTATTTTAAAAGTTGTCAAACTATGTTAAAAATGTGAAAGTTTGGCTCCGATGTCTGTTAAGTTTTTGTTTTTATATATATTTATATATTTGTATAGTTTTGAAAATGTTAAAATTGGTTTTCTGTCCAAGTTCGTAAAGAGGCTTCAGCAGATCAGGGCTTTTTATTAAAATACTTTTAACTTATCCAATATCTTTCGATCAATGCAGTGAACTCGGTCAAAGAAATTTTAACTATCATGGTTGATCCGGCGGAGACCATTGGAGACCGATGCTTCCAGATTTCATGAATCTGAGGTCTCCAACCAATAAGTGGACGTCCACCTCACTAGAAAAGTAAAGGGAGTCCTGTCCCTTCCCCACTGAAAAATTAGGAGCGCAAGCTAGAAGAGAGAGCAGGGAACTTATAGCCTTTTATTTAGATTTATAAGAATAGATTCAAAATTTTGCTTGCCTGTGACCACATTTAAATGAATATTTTTTATAAAAATAAAATCTCAGTATCACATATTCCCCCGTCCGCCTCCGGGTGGAAATGATTTTGACACAAAAATGACCAAGTTCCCTGTAAAAATTTCCAGGGGGTGGGATTTTTCACCCGTTTCACTTCCTTTCCCCACCTGGTTTATAGATATTTAAATTGTTCCCCCTCCCCCTCCTAAACTTTAAAGTCCTCTCCCTTTATATAAGTATTCGATTTATTTGGATCACCCTGTAATTAAGTTTTAAAAATTTCTGTCAAGAAAAATTAATTATACATTTGAGGGTAACGTTCTTAATCTGACATTTCACTCTTATAAAGAGAGGACCAATTGAAAATATTTGACACCAAAAATGATTTTCAGAAATCCCCCCCAAGCATTGTGACATTCAAAAGGATACATCAAAAGTACATCATCCCTCTATATACTATAACCTGGTTGGTCCGACTGTAGCTTTGTAAACAACCATAACAATCCTAAACGAAGTATTCGGGTTTGAATAAACTTATTTTTTTTTTGATAGTTTTAAAACATTTATCATTGTGTGAAAAATTATTTCAATTTTTATAAGATTTTATCAAAAATTACAAAACAAGTTTTAGCTATTTTTTTATCCATTATCAATTATTGTCTTTGACTTTGAATGGTGTGCGAAGTTGAACACGAGATATTTTCTGTTAAATAATTCAATTTACTATTTTTAATTAAACTAAAGTTTGACATATTGGAGTTTTCTTTTTTCACCAAATACCATTAAAGTAGTTTCAGCAGGATTTTGCCAGTGTAAACAAAACAGATTTTTATGCACTTTTCAAACAGATTAATACTTTTGCTTATAAATAATTTTATATTTACTTCATTGACAAAGTTTGTAATCAGTTTTAGAGGATTTTTATTGTTAATTTAGTTTTTTTTATGACATTTATAAAGTTTGNTATCCTCTCCAATTCCTATTGATGTTAATCAAGCTTATATTAAACTATTATCAAGCTAATTAATAATTGAGTTGTTGTTCAAAGAAGAAAAGAAAATTATTGTTTTGCAGGAAATGCAAGAAACCAATTTAGATTCTGTCACAATAATATTTTATTTACAATAATTTTATAAAAAACATGCAAAACTTTCATCCTTTTTTTCTTGAAAAATGAAATCATTTTGCATCGGAGGAATTCCAAAACTTTTTTTAAGATCGTGTCATACAAATATTTTTATTGCTCTTTTTCACTTTTCTTTAAATTTGGTCAAGATAGGGGAAGGCGATAGAGGGAGTCCTCCTACCCCCTCCCACCCCAAAAAAAAACTATCATTAAAACCAGGCACACCGGACTAACCAGAGTGAGGAGCATTCGGTTTCTTCTATTTGAAATCAAACGTGTTTTGGTCTTATATTCAATAATGATTTACTTTACGGATTTGTTTATTTTATACATCTTCATTCAAAATGCATATGCCAACAAAAAATTATTTTATAAAAAAGTCTAACAAATTATGTTTAATGGGCCAAATTGTCATCGAAAGTCACAGCTTTCTGGAATGTAGACAGAACCGTTAAATCCACGTGCAAAGGGATCCAATATCAATCTAATCAACAAAACATGATTTAAATGGTTTTTATGAAAAGCAGAAACGGATGATAAAGAGGAAACTGATCAAAAAATAAAGATTTCTAAAAGGAGTTGAGTTTTTGCCACAAACTCTGACTTTCTAATCTCTATATCTTTGTAACCCAATTTGTCGTAGACCTTAGATATTTCAAATACTTAAAGATAAAATAATCTAAGTTTGAAATATCAAAGGTTTGCACCACCAGGTTGCAAAACTATTGTGATCAAAAGATTTGAGTTTGTGGCAAAAACTCAATTCCTTTGTAAAAAAAATATTTAAAAAATGATATGACATGAAATAGATTAAGAGAAGAGCTGGGCACCTTATCATCAATAATATAAATTTGCAAATGTACAGAAACAATATTTAGATAGCCTTCTAGCATTTAATCTTTGATTTAATTCTGAGGAATACAGATAATTCCTACAGAACTAACAGGAAAGGAATTGAGTTTTTGCCACAAGCTCAAATTTTCTAATCTCTATATCTTTGCAACCTAATGGTGTACACCTTTGATATTTCAGACTTAGATTATTTGGTCTAACATTATTCACAGTTTGAAATATCAAGGGTCTACGACATTGGGTTGCAAAGATATTGGGATCAGAAAATCAGAGTTTGCGGCAAAGACTCAATTCCTTTCTTAAATGTCATATGTTCTGGTTTTGCTCAGATAGCATTTTATTATGGTTATTGTTATTATCAGAAATTGACAAATAAATGAAATCCTGACATACAGCTTTACTCTTCAGGAGGGTGAATAGCTCTCAACTCTTGTGAGCCATATACTTTTTAGATCTATACAACCAACATAACGAAGTTTTGAAGGGTAAACAAATGACATTGTTGTGAAATCAGTAGGATTTATTAGTGAAGAATGATGAAGAATTCCTATTTTTGGGTTGGCAAAGTTGAGAAATTGTTGATTAAAGCTGAGAATGGGGAACAAAGCGGTTCAGAATTTATGGTAGCTGCTTTCCCTCACCGTACAGAGACATCATAGCCGCTGTTCTTAGAAATTGTTACTGTAACTTTCTTGTTGTAGAAACTACAGGCTACCAAAGGCAGAAAGCGGGAAGGGGTGGGGGTGTGGGGAAGATGATAGAGCCCCCCCACCACTTTTTTGATGTGTATAAGAAAAGAATTGTTTGTATTATTTTTTGATTTATTCTTATAATATATAGACTTCACGGTTTAATTCAGTAATCATACAATGCAAACACTAGTCTTGTTATTATTATCAAACTACATGCAACACATTGCAGAAATCAGAATTCAAAAAAATATTTGAATTTATTAGTTATTTTTAGAAGAGATCCAATGTTAGGCTCAGACAAGTTTTCTGCCCGAGTATATAAACTGTTGTTGAACATAAACCCGTATCTTACTGTACTCAAGCAAAATGTCGTCTTCCAATCCTTCATCTTTGAATCAGGTCAGGTATAAAACAGAGTGTATTCCGGCAGCTCTGATACACCCAGAGACAAACAATACCATCCATTTTAAACAGTAAACGATTTAACTTGTGAAATACTTAAAATTTACAATCCGTGAATAATTCTACAATCCGTAGTAAATTTCCATTCAAACAACCGGAGTTTTTATTTCAGAAGCAAACAATAATAAAACTGAGTTTTTTAAAAGGAAATAAAGAAAAACAAAATATTTAAATAGAATATAAAATCAAGATATTAACAACAGAAGAAAAAGAGCAAAATTATTTGGTAAAAATTAATTCTTCCTTTTCCTGATTGAATTTTTCCCTGTATTTTCATCCGGTTGATTTATAGTAATTGTTCCAATAATGAACTTACAGTCTTTGTAATTTATACCTAGACATAATGCACTCTTTAAAAATAATTTACCAATTTTTTTTTTTATTAATTTTCTAAATATTTTGCCTATTAATTGAATGCAGCTATCTTAAAGGAAAATTAAAGATTCTCAAGACCAGTTTTGCCGACAAAACATCCGGAAGTAAAATTTGTCGGTGGAACCCGCGTGGTAAAATAAAAATTTTAATTTCCGAAAAAGTGCACTTCAGCAATTAAGTTTTTCTGATGTCAATTTAGGTTTTCTAAAACTTAAAATAATTATTTGTAATAAATGAGTTAGGTACATTGTAATTAGTATCCAACTTCTTTTCAAAATTGAGAAATAAGCACCAATATTTTATCCAAAGATCATAAATATTTATTATTTATTACTCCGAATATTTTTCAGATATTCTACTTTTTTCAGGTATTCTTCTTTTTTCAGACATTCTAATTTTTCAGATATTCTACTTTTATCAGGTATTCTACTTTTTTCAGGTATTCTACTTTTTTAGATAATCTATTTTTTTCAGACATTCTACTTTTTTCAGGTATTCTACTTTTTTCAGGTATTTTACTTTTTTTCAGATATTCTACTTTTTTTCAGATATTCTACTTTTTTTCAGATATTCTACTTTTTCAGATATTCTACTTTTTTCATGTATTCTACTTTTTTCAGGTATTCTACTTTTTTCAGGTATTCTACTTTTTTCAAACATTCTATTTTTTCAGACATTCTAGTTTTTTCAGATATTCTACTTTTTCAGGTATTCTACTTTTTTCAGGTATTCCACTTTTTTCAGGTATTCTACTTTTTCAGGTATTCCACTTTTTTCAGGTATTCTACTTTTTTCAAACATTCTATTTTTTTCAGACATTCTAGTTTTTTCAGATATTCTACTTTTTCAGGTATTCTACTTTTTTCAGGTATTCCACTTTTTTCAGGTATTCTACTTTTTCAGGTATTCCACTTTTTTCAGGTGTTCTACTTTTTCAGGTATTGTATGAACCAAGTTCAATAATGCGTAGATGAAGCAGGAACCGAGTTTAAACCAGGAAGATTATCTGAAGGAGTTGGAGAATATACTTCAGTCCCGCATACCATCTAGCGGGGTTCACATACACTTTACATTTGGCAATGTTTTTATCAATTGGAATAAAATATACAATAATAATAGTATCTTTAGTTTTGCTAGTTGGCTAGTTATGCATTTAGGAACCTTCCCACCTACCAGACTTTTGTCCGGTATAGTATTCTACTTTTTTTCTGGTATTCTATTTAATTAAAATTAATAAAAACCAAGAATTTTCTTGATTATATCATACTTTATTAGTTATTCAAATATTATTTTGAAGAAAACATTTTTGAAAATTTAGAAAATTCTTCAATAAAACCGGAAAATCTGCTAAATTCTTAGTGCTGGTGTTTTATAACGCAGATGCTTGCAGCCAAGGTTATGATTGTAATGTATAATTATAATTTATAAGTTAATTGCGTTGCGTATACTCTGCGTACATATTGAAACCAGTTCTCTCTGGGCGGAATTTGCAAACAAGAATAGATGCATCAGTGTTAGTTTAGTATCTGAGGAGGTTAAAAGCATTAAATTTTGATAATTTTGATATTTAACATAATAGTTTCTTATGACTAGAATATTTTAATGATTTTTTATGTGAAAGATGATTCCCATGTCAGGCTTCAACATCCATCTTGCGTTTACATTTACGCCCAGAGACACTACACTGCAGTACAAAAGATGCGCACACCTCTGAAATAACTTTCCTTGCATTATAACCTTGCTCCTATTAACACAAGAGCAAAGACGCCCTTTAGATTGTCTTTCAAATATATTGTTTCGTGGAACAGGCGACCCGGTAACTGAATAAATTCCAAATACTGAAGCAAATCTAGAACAATACTGAACAAAAATAGATAGAACTTTCCTGGCATTAGACTTGAAACTAACTTCTATCATATCTTATTCATGCTCCGTTTCACGCATTCTTTTAGAAAATATTTTAATTTAATCTGTTAACACACTCCTTTATCAAGAAAAGAATTCTTAAAAATTTTTCTTTAATTCTCATTAAAAATAAAAATAAAAGCAGGATAAAGATAAGAATTGAATTTAGTACTTGAGTTTTGAGAAAAATTTTTTTAATATAAATCAAATATTATATGTGAAGTTTTGTAAAAAAAAATAATAAAGATATGGTCATTTCATCAATTAAACTTTGAAATGTAAAATGTTCAAAAATTATACAAATCCTGAAAAAATAAGTCTGCAATGTTAAAGAAATACTTGATTTATATACAACAACAACAACAACAACAAATTTTTGTAAATTCAAGATAAAAATTGTTTAACTTTAAATCATTTAAATCATTTGCCATGATGTTGCATAAGTTTTCCAAACAAATTGTTTGTGCAAACAAATCATAAACTGCATGTTTTTAGAAAATATACGTTACTTAAACTTTTATCCAGACTGGGTTGACTTTGAAGTGTCGCCTGGCCTCTCATTTTACCTTGGTAATTTACTCTAACTTTTTGTAGCACTGGATATACATATTTTAGAACTATAAATTACTTATTTTCAGCATTAGTTTTTGAGAAGTAATTAAAAAAGTTTATTGATTTTTTTTTGCGACAGCGCGCTTGCAACCTTTGTATCATTGAGGCTAGCCTAAGACTATTCGCTCTTTCATCTAAACTATTGTAAAATACAATTTGCAAAATGAGGAAAACCCACATTTTTGTTATCAACTATGAGACACGCCTAATTATAATCATGTATATCACGCAAAGCTATAACTAGAGGAAAGAGTATGTCAAAATAGTTTCGATTATGTAAAAAAAAAATTCAATAAGATTTTCATTTTCATTACTAGATTTAATTTAATTTTGCCCTGTCCAAGTGAGAAAAACTAAGTTATCTTTCATTTTATTAATCAAATAAAACTTGAAAGAGTATCGTCGTGGATCTGACATGCCCTCCTGAGACCAAGTTGACTTGAAATTACAACGACTAAACTTTTAAACAATACAATTAATAAACAACATATTTTAAGTTAGCCCTTAAATAATCACGAAACCTTTGACCAAGCAACTCTATATATAGAAATCACAAAACCTCTCACGTTTGTTACTTTTAATTTCATGACAACAGAACCTTATTTTAAGATTCAAATAATCTTATAAATATTTAAAAAGCGTAATAAAAAGGAAAATAACGTAATAAAAGTAAGCTTGAAGAATACACTGAATTAAAGTAACCAAGTACAAATTTCGGAGCTGAAAACTTCGGAATGAGAAAACCTTAATCTGAGTATCCAATGGACACACTTTTTTAAACCGTTCTTTCTTGGATATAGTAGAGAAAAATCAAAAACCGGTTTTTAAAATAAGAGAGTCCCTCCCGTTTCTGTATATTAATCTTAAATGGCGCGAAAAATTTCAAATTTTTTGGCTTCATACGGGAGTCTGATTGGTTGAATTTTATACACTTTTCAGAATACAAATACAAGATTAGGTTAGTCTTGATATTGAGAAAAATAGAGGATCAAGCAGTAAACTCAATATCCACCATTCTAAAGTTCTCAGCTCAGATTACATGACATAAAAAACAAATCTGGGGAAAAAGATGGGTATGACTCAAAAATACGGATATTCTCTGAGGACTGGTTGACTAGAGATAGAAGGATTCCGAGATATAAGTCTACAAGAAGCATGATGAATATTTGCATCAATTTGCAACACTTTGAAGTGTCACACCATCTTTGCCTATAAAACACTTGTTTTAAGCTTATGTTTAGGAAGTAATTGGCAAAATTTAGCATAGTAGAGGCTTGAAAACTTTAGATCACTGTGTATTTACTAATCTCTTCTCCATAAATTTCAATTCTGAGCTTATAAAGGGAATGGACTTAAAAAAATTATAATACGCTATTATAATAATGTTAGAAATAAAGCTGTTTTTTGGTCAATCTTACTTTCAAGGACGTTCGGCCCTTCAGGTAGTATTTGATGATTCATGACACTGAGATTCAGACAACTCTGACGTTTGTCACAAAATTTTAAAAAACCTCGAGTTTTATCCTGCCAACTCGCTCATTCTATTCTGTAGCCCTTTACATTTTAAAGGGAGTGTTCGCGAAAAAGGAAAGGGGATATAGGCTTAATGCGATAAAAAAGCGCTTTTGATCGCTACTAATCTTACTTCTATCTGTTGCGTCTATAAGGAGGAAATTTAATTTCAAACAAATCATTGAGATATTACATAAACAGTAGTCATCGATAATTTTTTGACGCATTCGTATATAGTTAATATTTCATAATATTTTTGATTTTGTTCTTTTAAAATAGTTTTCGCTTCCGTAGGATTTTCGAACATTCCTGGAAAGTATGAAAATGTCGTCTTCATTATCAAAAATCCTCGAAACAGGAATAAATGTTTTCAAAAGTTACTCTCAGGTCATGAAAAATACAAAATATTATGAAATATCAACTATTATACGAATGCGTCGAAAAATAATCGATGACTATTATTTGTAATATCTGAATGATTTGTTTGGAATTAAATTGATTTGTATACGATCCGAGTTGAATGTTGCATCTTTCTGAATTTGTATGGACACTACGTTCTTCGGCATTAGTCGTTTTTAACAATTTTCTCCTTATAGACGCAATAGAACGAAGTAAGATTAGTACCGATCAAAAGCGCTTTTTATCGCATTAAGCCTATACCCCCTTTCAATTTTCGCGAACAATCCCTTTAATACAACAAAGAACTTGTTTCCAGCAACGTTTTACAGAGATAATTTTTCGAGTTTTGCTTGAGAACATGCAGTATGCAGTGATGAATATTTCATTCAAATGTTGAGAAATTAACATATTCTCTACGTATATTTCCAATGATGAATCAATGCATATAAGATACGTACCCCTGGTAAACCGTATAAAAAATAACATTAATTTTAGACAAACTGCACGTGCAAACTTATTTAACCAATATGTTTCTCTACTTTTTTACAAAATTTAACAAAAAAAAGTTTTTTTTTAATGAAGTTTCTGCATCTATCTTTTCTTGTTGAAATATAATTGTGAATACGGTTGGGACCATTTATTGAGTGGGTTTAGAAGAATTTAAACATTCAAAAGTTTTGATCTTTGGATCGATTACATCTTCTAGGATTTTAATTTTTTATTTTACAGAAATAACGTTTATAAAAGTTCTCAAAATTATAAAAAGAAAACAAAAAATCTGCCAAGTTATGAGTTCTCTACCAACAGTTATAGTTCAGATGTAGTTTATTATTGTACAGGGTGTCCAGAAATAATTGTTTCTGTAAAGAAGTTTATTATTGTACATGGTGTACAGAAATAATGATTGCTGTAAAGTAGTATATGAGTGTACAGGGTGTCCAAACCTAATGGTTTCTGTAAAGTAGTTTCTGATTGTACAGGGTGTCCAGAAATATTGGTTTCTGTAAAGAATTTTATATTTAAACAGGGTGTCCAGAAATAGTAGCTACTTTGAAGTAATTGATAGTTACACTAGATGTTCGAACATGATTTTCATAGCTGGTTATATAAATAAAAATTATAGTTGAAATGAGAAATGCCTTTTTAAAGTTCCAGGGGGGGTACACCCCCCCCTGATTTCACTCAGGGGGGGGGGGTAATGGACTGCCACTCCCCCTAACCGCCCTTGCATGACTGTAGAGAGTTTTTCCGCGTCAATGATTATTGTATGCTAACTGTTCTGTGATTTTTCTGCAATAAGAGCCTCCTCTATCTCCCCTCCTGCAGGTTTAGGTAACCGTTCAAAAAGTTCTTGGAAAAAGTTCAAATATTTCGCACAAAAAAATTCCTTTTATTAAAAAGTCTCCGGAAATAAAGTCCTACCAATTCGAGACTTTATTTTCTAGGATTTTTTTTTCAGGCTCTATATTTATTTTAGGGAAAAAAATCCCAGAAATCCAAAACACAGGACTATATTTCCAGTGAAATATTTACCAAGGACTTGAGAACATATTTATTTCCAGGTTTTTTTTCTGAAACTTTTTTTCTCCGGACTTACTTACATAGATTCCCAGGGTTAGTGATTAGAAAAAAAGATGAGAAATTATAAATAAAGTAATTAAATAAAATGTATAAAAAATCTGGAAAACGCACAANAGTATAAGTCTTTAGCAATATATGGTGTAAATTAGTGTTATAAATTTCTCTCTACAAACACTAAAATGTTTACTGTAGTGTTGGGATGTGAAATAAAAATAATGTTGTCAACTTATTTCCAAATTTTGAGCACCCTGTTGTAAAGTTGTAAAGCCAGTAAAACTCTAGTTCTTGTTATCCATTAAAAGTTTAAATTAATCTCATTCTACTTATTTCATTCAATGGTTCAGCGTTTAAATGAAAACACAAAAACATAAGTTTACAAATTCTGGTAAAGATGTAAGGGTCGTTGGTTTGTAAACTTCTTCTGATTAAGAGAACAAGGGTTTAAACTATAAAGATGATTCTTAAAAAATATATTAAAAAAAATCAAAACGAACGAAAAGGAAATGAGGGAAATGAAAGCTATTGGATCCACGAGTGATCATTTGAGTTCAATTTTGGTAATTAACTCTATTCCGGCGGGGGGGGGGGAGGGGTCCTTGAGACCCCCCTTGACATTCAGGAAAATTATAAAGTATGGGCTTTCCAAAAGTGTATCAAATTTTATGAATTTGTATCACTATAAGGGAATGGAGAGGGGGGGGGTCCCATATACCCCCCCAGACGTCAGCCTGAATAGGGTTAATATCATAATGGAAAAGTGTTAAATCTGAAAAATATTCTCTTATAGAATCTCTGGTGCATAAGTCCGCTAGTCGGAAAGGATTAATGCACGACAGTGAAACTAAATTTAAAAACCTCATTTTCGTAGGAAGTCAAATTGAATTGTAATCATCTTGATGCAAATTTCAGGATAAAATTGCCATCTTTAGTGTCAAATTTCAAGAAAAATATTTTTTTGGGGCAAAAAACTTCGGCAAAAAATGTACAACATGTACAACAGGGAAAGAATACTGGAGAAAAACAGGTTCAGTGCTATTGTTTATTTAGAACGTACAGGGTGTCCTACGAAACATGACAGTTGGTGAATAGTTTTGAATGTCTTCTTCCACATACTGTATTATGATATGAAAGACTTTTTGTAGTTTATTTGTTTAAAAAAATGTTTCACTCATATATATTTTACTGTGAAATCTGTTTTACGATAATATAACTGTCATATAAAAATTTTATTAGTCACTTTAGTATCAAACAACTTGTCAAATTATGGAAGAAGACATTTAAAACTATTCACCAACTATCATGTTTCGTGGGACACCCTGTATCAGATTTAGACCTGCCCTAGAGTCGTTTAATTTAAAATGTTTAAAACTGGCGTTGTGTAAACAAATTGTAAAATAAAACTAGTGTATGATGGGAGTGTAAGGGAGAAAAGTAATAAAAGCTGGTAATAGGCTATTTAACAGATTAGAGCTTTTTCTTATTAACTTGTAAAAGCGCAGATTCATGTAAAAGTATTTAACATATATAAACATAAAAAATAGCCAAACACTAAACATGGATAAGTAGAAGTTTTGCTTTGCAAGAAGTGTACAAATAAAAAAGCTTGTTTTCTTCCATGGCAATATTTTCGCGGATTTATAACAAATAAGACGATTTTCTTGTAAACAAACTTTCTTGAAGAAAACATTGATTGTGAACATCCTGAGCATCTTAAGGTTGTGCAGTCCATGACTGAAATGTATTTTAGAAAAAGCATCTTAAAATTTTAAATAATAATAAAAACTAAAATTATACTTTATCTAAATCTAATATAGCGTTTATAACTTCATGGCGCAAAGATATAGGGATTAGAAAATTTGAATTTATGGCAAACACTCAATTCCTTTAAATATTATGAATAAGATTTTAACAATTAACAAATTTTATTTGTTTATCTTAAAAAAGTGAAAAATCGGTAAAATTAATTGTAAATGCTTTGCAAAATAAAATAAAATTGTTAATTAATTTTTTCTTCAAAGTTTTAAATCCACAGGAAAGAAAAATCAAATATCCCCCGGCCCCCGAAAGAAATACAAATCTAAAGTTTTATAATCTTATTTCACGAAGTTTGATTCAACAAATCTGGTTTGATTAAAGATTACAGATGCAAATCTTAAACTTAGCTCTGAAGTTGTTTAACACAAAGAAAAAACATCAACTATTTTTTGAAAAGTTACTTTCGGGTTTATAACTAAATGAATTAAATTATGAACAGGACTGCCGACGTTGTTTCCAGTGACCTTAAATTTGAAGAGGGGTGTCCAAAGCCTTATATTTGAAGAGGGGGTGTCCTAAACCTTATATTTAAAGAGGGGTGTCCAAAACCTTATATTTGAAAAGGGGTGTCCAAAACCTTATATTTGATTAGGGGTGTCCAAAACCTATTATTTGAAGAGGGGTGTCCAAAACCTTATATTTGAAGAGGGGTGTCCAAAACCTTATATTTGAAGAGGGGTGTCCAAAACCTTATATATGATTAGGGGTGCCCAAAACCTTATATTTGAATAGGGGTGTCCAAAACCATATATTTGAAGAGGGGCGTCCAAAACCTTATATTTGAAGTGGGGTGTCTTAAACCTTAGATTTGAAGAGGGGTTTCCAAAACCTTATATTTGAAGAGGGGTGTCCAAAACCTTATATTTGAAGAGGGGTGTCCAAAACCTTATATTTGAAGAGGGGTGTCCTAAACCTTATGTTTGAAGAGGGATGTCCAAAACCTTATATTTGAGGAGGGGTGTCCAAAACTTTATATTTGAAGTGGGGTGTCCAAATCTTATATTTGAAGAGGAGTGTCCAAAACCTTACCCCGTATTAAATTAGACATTAATAATTTATCATATCTAAATGATTAGTTTGAACATTTTAAGAAATAAAATAAAATTAGTAGCGATCAAAACCGAATTTAATTCGGGATCAGCCTGTACCCCCGTTGCCTTTTTCGCGAACACTTCCTGTAAGTAGATTTTAGTAGATCTCAGTTAAGTTAATCTTGGTAAAGTTAATCTTAGATAAGTTTATCACAGAGTTAAGTTAATTTTGGGTAAGTTATTTATAGATTTATTGGTTGATTAATGGTTAAGTTGACTTTGATTATTAAACCTTTTAGTAAATTTGAAACATTAAAAAGTTAAGGTTTAAAGAGAAAAAACTTTCTACTTTAATCTTGGTAGTTTTAAAGAAATAACTCCAATAATTATTAGTTTGGGAAGAAAAATAATTATAAAAAAACATATCTTTTGTAATCCAACGAATCCGAAGAAATCATCATTTTAGGAATAATATCGGTGACCCCCACAGCAATATCATCAGAGACCCCCACAGCCCTCAGTCTCCAAACAAGAACTATAAAAATAAAGAGTTAGGGAAGAAAACATAACTGTATTCAACGTACACACATATTGTATAGTCTGCGATTCAAAATTTTTGGTCTCCAATGAAAATCTTGGGTAACCGATGAAAATCTGGGGGTCTCCAATGAAAGTATGGGGGTCCCCAATGAAAGTCTGGGGGTCTTCAATGAAAGTCTTTGGGTCTCTAATGAAAGTCTGGGGGGTCTTCAATGAAAGTCTGGGGGTCTCCAATAAAAGTCTGGGGGTCCCCAATAAAAGTCTGGGGTCATCCATAGAAAGTCTGGGGGTCTCTAATGAAAGTTTTGGGGGTCTTCAATGAAAGTCTGGGGTCCCCAATGAAAGTCTGGGGCTCTCCAATGAAAGTCTGGGGGTCCCCAATGAAAGTCTGAGGGTCTTCAATGAAAGTCTGGCGGTCTCCAATGAAAAGCTTGGATAACTGATAAAAATTCCGGTTCTGAATTGAAACCCTTGGGATCTAATGTAACACTTGGGGTTTCCCATGAAAGTCTGGGGGTCTTCAATGAAAGTCTGGGTTCTCCAATGAAAAGAGAACTTCTAGAATCTAGATATCCAGAATTACAGAAAATATGATGTTACAAAAAATTTCAAAATATATTTTGGAAAAATCTATATTCTAAAACTTAATTCCTCTCAATCAATAAACAATTCTAAAACTTTAACAGGAAAAGAGAAACAAAATTATAAATATTTTTTTCATAAATGCTTTGATTGCAAAACAATTTTGTTTTATACTTTTGTCTTTTTAACCTAAAACAAGATATAGATAATAAAAATGAAGAAGTGCAGCAAACGAAACGTTTCGCGAAAAAATGCGAAAAATTTTGTTCGTATTTCGCAAACTTTTTCGCGAAATTTTGCACTTTTTTTCGCGAAAATGAAGGAAGCGAAAACTAAGCGAAAGTTCGTTAAAGCTGTATTTTCCCTTTTTGATGAATTTTCTCACAAATTTTGCATTTTTTTCCTGAACTCCGCGAACGAAATGCGAAAAAATGAGAAAATTTTCGGGAAACGATATTTTCTTTTCGCTGCAACCCCTAAGTTCAAGGTATAAAGTATGATGTAGAAAATATGAATATGTCTCAAAGGTAAAATATATCTGTCTTAGTTGTGAAATATGTGGTTTGGATATTTAGTCTTTAAGACAACTAAACCTATTCCTAATTTTAAATTGTATTTACTTAAAACTTTAAAGGATTGAATGAAAAATAAGTTTGATTAAAGATAAGATTTGTAAGAGGTAAAAATTACAAAATTCTTTTTTTTTATGAAATGAAGACAAAGATGACGACATTAATTCCACTTTATGGTTATCTCTGTATGTATATTCATTTATAAAGTGAAGAAATTTCACCCTAAGAAGGTGGAGCTGAATATAAATGCGTTCTTTCAAGTGAAAATGAAATATTGTATATTTCCTGCAGAGGATAGAATTTTGTTTATTTAAAGAATAGATGTAACAATAGTCTTTCGACTATTCTGCAACAGTTTGTAATATTAATAATCTCCCAAAAGTATACACCAATTAAATTCTTACGGGTTAATTTAGAGAGATTTTCAAAATGTCCTAAAATGTTAAAATCAAACCATGATAAAAGCTGAAGTTTCTTGAAGAGGTTTTTTTTTTGGGCCAGTGGTTCACTGTATACAATGTACATTTTTGATCAAAACAACAAGCTATGTGTATTTTTATAAATGAATTTATTTACATAGTTTAAAACTTTAAATTAGAGTTTTATGAGACATGTTTTCATTGAAAATTTAAATTTATTCATTTGGGAAGAGACATCAAACTAACATTTTTTTAATTTGATGCAAAAATTATGTAAAGTTCGTCATTAACTTTTTTTGGAAATTAGAATTTGCCTGAGGTTTGTGTTGTAATTATCAGTGGCTCTCCATTTTTTTCACATTTTTTTAATCTTCATCTGATCAACAATGTGGAAAATATCGTCGTTAAAGGAAATATGGAAGGGGGTATAGGATGAAACCCGAGAATCTCAAATTTTTACGAAAATTCATATATATGTATATATTTTTTAATGGCATTTTGCATTTTTAATGATATAATTAATTATATTATTACATATGGTACATATAGTCTGTTTTACGTGACCAGAACTTCAGCCAATGATAGTGCAGTATACTGGTCACGTGATTGTCGTCTGTATCACGTGACAACGAAAAAATAGGAGCAAACCTGAGATTATCAGTCTCTTGTGGGATATCGCCGTTTTCAGATTGGTTGCTTACTTGTTGAATATGATCTGTTTAATGCTACAAATTTTATACAATATTGCATTCTCGAGACAGGAACATATGATAAATTTCTTATATGTATCGTTCAACGCCTGAGATTCTCAGGTTTCATTCCATACCCCCATTTATTTTTCCTTTACAGTCCCTTTAAAAGTGTTTAATTCTCACAACAATTCCTCCATTCTTTTGTAGCAAGAAATAAACGAGTAACCTTATTAAAAATCAAATTTTTAAAAAGAAACGAAGGGTTCTCAGTCGTTTTTGATCACATGAAGATGTTAAGGGTGCTGACTGATATGAATCAATTATTATACCTCTAAAAGTACAGGATCCAAATAGATCCAAATTGCTGTATATAAAATCAGCGAATACCTTTTTTTATAAAGAAGTAATTTTAAAAAATTCTCATAGATTTTTGTAGTCCTAGACATGTACATTTTAGAACTATCAGCCAATACCTTTATTTATAAATAAGCAATTAAAAAAAATCTCATAGATTTTTGCGTCAGAGTTTGCAACTTTTCTTTGGATCTCTATCTTTGGGTTTCATAGAATATATAAGAAAACACATATGAACTGTTTCTACAGTGATATTAAAATAGAATTTTATTGAGGAATGATGATGTCAATGTTTTAATATCGCGGAAAGTTAATATTTATCCAATGGAAATAATTAGTTTTAGTATTTTCCTTTCTCTTATTCATTAAATCATTTTTATCTAACTTGAATTTACACACTTAAGTAGAAATTATACGTTATACAGTAGCATATCAATTCACAAAGAAAGAAGTATTTTAAAGCTGTGCACGTCGGATCAAGAATACGTGAGATATCCGTTATCAAGATTATAATGCAAGGAAAGATAATTGCATGGTTGCGTATACTCTTCGTACATATTGAAACCAGTTCATTCTGGGCGGAATTTGTAAACAAGAATATAGATGCATCAGTGTTTGTTTAGTATCCGAGGAGGTTTAAACAAAGATAATATATATATATATATAGATATGCAGGCAGGTAGAAACCTCCTTCCTAAATTGCTTGTAGCAGACAACTAATTTTTGAACCTCTGAGAGAAGGTGCAAGGAGAGACATCTATAGCAAATTGATTACTTTCTATATTCCTTTCTCCCCTTGCTGCCATCTGTAGGAAATACGCATTTGTGTTATATCCTGTATAGTTCAAGTGTTGCTATCTGGACCTGTTTGACCAATAAAATTAAATTTCAAGGTAACACAAACATACAGTACGCGTTTTGCTTATGTTATGATCAGATCAGTTGTAATTTGTCCTAGAATCGATGTACTTTTATAGTCATAATTTTTATTTAAATTGCGTTAATTTACGTATGCCATTCAGTACAACTAGCACATTTAAACTTTGTCTAGTCAAATTCCTACCTCAGTTTTATTTGCATTGATTAATTTGTTTCATTAAGTACAATATGCAGTATACATTGTTGATACTATAGTACGCATTTAGTGTTATCACGCATAAACAAAGTGATAAATTAGGTCACTTTATATTAAGTTTACAGTCCCTTTAAGAAAGTAAACTCTCAACACAATGTACTTAATAAATCTCTCTAATTCCTGTTAAAAGTTCTAATTTCTAATTTTGTCCTAATTATACTTTTCTAGATTTAGGTCTCACAGGATATTAAGTAAACCTACAGTGGGACCCAAACAACTGAGGGAGAGGAAGACGAATGCTGGACTCAACCATGATTCTTCATAGTCTAATGAACAGGCAGTGTACACTGTACAGTGTACACAGACCTGTTTGCGTTTTCCTAAATAAATTGAATTTTAATCAACTGGCAAACTATTTGCTTCATACAAACAACGAATACACGTAAAATTGGTTAAATGTTGTATTCATATTAATGTATATAATTATATATATGGTTTGAGAGGGTTAGATTAGCATATTTATTATGTCGTTGGATAATAGGTTATTAGTTAATACTTTTATTTCATTTCTTGAAATTTTTTATTATAATTTTTATCCTTTGTAAAGAATTTTAGATTGCTCAATAGTGATTTATCATTAACGATACTTAAAAAAGAATATATATTCTCCGTTTCGTGACAAGAGTCAACTAGCTTTGATTTTTGGCATTGTTAATTTTATTTATATATTTCATTCCTCCTTAAACCCTACTGTAGAGTAAGGATTAACAATATTGGAAATAAGCCGCGTTTTTACTTTAAAAAATATTTAATCAAAAAAAATTTCAAAGTCGTCCACGCAATGGCGAATTGACGATTTAATTTCAGAGATATCACTGTAAGGCCCCCCCCCCCAAAAAAATCAACTTTTTTTTGCGTTTTACATCATTTTCTTGGAAATTTTATGCTGAATTGAAATCTGAATGCGCTTTTAAATAGAAATTATAACCAAATAATGGTCCAAAACTTTGTATGTTTTCGGTTAGTTTTCTCATTTAATTTTCATCTTTTTAAAAAGTGGTTTTTAGATTTAAATTCAGCATAAAATTTCCAAGCAAAGTATGCATAACATGAAATAATAAAAAAAAAAAAATTGGGGGGGGGCCTTACGGTAATATATCCGATATTAAATAGTCAATTCGCAACCGTATGAACGATTTTAAAATTTGTGAAAACGCAGCAACCTCTGGTAGGCGGTTAGTTAATTTCTAAAAAAAGTCACAAATCAATCACCCTTACTGTATATGACATTCCGGTTCTCAGGTTAAATAATTTAAAATTTTCTTTAAATGCAGTAAATCATGACATGAAAAAAGCACTATAAAAAATGAATAACAGTAATTACTTTTGTGAGCTTAATTTTGACCTTTGACTTTTATTTTAAGGAATGTTATTTTTTAGACTGAAATAAATACTAATATTAATATAAAATTGCACATTCTTCCTTTTAATAACTAAAAAATACCTGTTTGTAAAACCTGTTTATTAAATCTATTTATTAAACCTGTTATGCAACCTGTTTTTTAAACCTGTTTATCAAAGCTGTTTTTCAAACCTGTTTGTTAAACCTGTTTGTTAAACCTGTTTGTTAAACCTTTTTGTTAAACCTGTTTGTTAAACCTGTTTGTTAAACCTGTTCGTTAAACCTGTTTATCAAACATGTTTGCTAAACCTGTTTATTAAACCATATTAGTTAAACCTGTTTGTTAAACCTGTTTCTTAAACCTGTTTATCAAACATGTTTGCTAAACCTGTTGATTAAACCATATTTGTTAAATCTGTTTACTAAGCTTGTTTCTTAAACCTGTTTCTTATACCTGTTCATTAAACCTGTTTGTTATACCTGTCTGTTAAACCTATTAAGCCTGTTCATTAAACCTGTTTATTAAACCAATTTGTTAAACCTGTTTATTAAACCTATTTCTTAAACCTGTTCGTTAAACCTGTTTGTTAAACCTGTTTGTTAAACCTGTTTGTTAAACCTGTTTCTTAAACCTGTTCATTAAACCTGTTTTTTATACCTATTTATTAAACCTGTTTGCTAAACCTGTTTGTTAAACCTGTTTATTAAACCTATTTGTTAAACCTGTTGCGTCTGCAAGATCTGTGACTGGCTTTCTAAGTCGATAGACTTAAAAGCAACACTGCTTTAAATTATTTCGCAGAGAAAAAAAAATATTAAATAATATTGTAGTTGTATCTAGGATATTAATTTATGTAAATAATTGTTAATATATTTGAAGGTTGATGATATTGTTAGATATCCAGGATATCATATTCAAGGATTTTCACACCAACTGAAAGGGACTGTAAGCATAATTTCAAGTGACCGTCCGATTTTCAAGGTTACCTAGACCCTTTATATCTTTATGCTTCTCCCCTCCCTTTGGATCAATGATGGGCTGAGAGAGGGGGGGGGAGGGATATTATATATATTTTTTATGGCAAAGCAAAAACCACATCGCCCACATCAGTGCATCTTTCCACCTTTATAATAAAAGTAGTTTTTGGGTGAGCCTGGTATGTTAAAATAAGTAAATAGGGATTGAATCTGACATTAAAGGTTCATACTAAAAGAATAAAATATCTAAAAAGAATAATATGCTGAATATCATTGTACGAATAAATATTTATTTTTATATTATTATCTCACTAGCTGAAGTGCCCGGCGTTGCCTGTGAAATAAAAAGAATTGAATTAAAAAAGATTAGATTCATCGAAAAAAATGTATTTAAAAAAACAAATTTAGATTTATTTTGTCCATGCTACCCCCAGAATACCCTCATGGGTACCTGAAAGTAAAAAATAAAGGTATATATATACAATAAGTCCCCAAACCACTGTTTTGTAAAAGGAGAGTTAATGAGTATCTTACATAACTGTAAACGAACAAAAACGTCTTTTGATATTTTATAGGTGAAGCAAAGGTGTGAATAAAAAGTTAAAATAAGACATTTTTTTACGTTTTTCTGCTTTATGTTAATACTGGGTAGGGGACTTTTTATTTTTAGGTTGACATTGTTGCATTGATATGTTATATATTATTGGTTTATTCTTGTTCTATTATTGTTCTATTCTTGTTCTATTCTTGTTCTATTCTTGTTTAATTCTTGTTCTATTCTTGTTCTATTATTGTTCTATTCTTGTTCTTTTCTTGTTCTATTCTTGTTCTATTCTTGTTCTATTATTGTTCTATTCTTGTTCTATTCTTGTTCTATTCTTGTTCTAATCTTGTTCTATTCTTGTTCTATCCTTGTTCTATTCTTGTTCTATTCTT